>NC_092379.1:31043490-31176696 GCF_030028105.1 Mobula birostris
GTGCTGTGCGGTTAGTGAATAACGGGCGTGCTGTGCGGTTAGTGAATTACGGGCGTGCTGTGCGGTTAGTGAATAATGGGCGTGCTGTATTGGAGCCGGAAGACGTACGGGTTACGGTTAGTGAATAACGGGCGTGCTGTACGGTTAGTGAATAACGGGCGTGCTGTACGGTTAGTGATTAACGGGCGTGCTGTGCGGTTAGTGATTAACGGGCGTGCTGTGCGGTTAGTGAATAATGGGCGTGCTGTGTTGGAGCCGGAAGACGTACGGGTTACGGTTAGTGATTAACGGGCGTGCTGTACGGTTAGTGAATAACGGGCGTGCTGTGTTGGAGCTGGAAGCACGGTGACACTAGTGGGCTTCCCCCAGCACAGACCCTGCTGATTTGATTTGACATAATTGACACATTTAAACCGGATGAGATTAACTTTATTTGTCACATGTACACCGAAACATTGAAACATACAGTGAAACGTGTCATTTGCATTAAATCACCTCAGTGAAGATTGTATTGAGCACGTACACATTTCACTGTATCATATGCACACATTTCAATGTTTCAATATCCATGTGGCAGGTTAGCCAATCTCTAATCTGTTAACTTTCACACACAAGGCTTTATGTGTCTAAAGAGCAACCATATTCAAATTGCACAACGTGGGACCTCCACTGTCTCCCTTTCCCCTCCTCTGAGTTCCCAAGATACTCAAACCACACCGTCTGGCTCCAGCAATCATTCCTTGGTGAAAGTCACTTGGATCACATTTCTTCCCCATTCTGAGCAACAACCAAACATCTTCACCATACTGTTGATTGGAGCACAACAGGAGCATTCCCACACAGGTCTGACCAAGAGCTTGAAAAAGCAGCAAGTTTTTCGACAGGAGTCATTGATTAGAGTGCTGCGCAGGCACAGTCCCACGCAGATCTAACAGAGATTTCCAACGGGAAACTCAGTCTCTATAAAAGAGTGGCACTGCCCAGCGGAGCAGTCATCGTGGCAGCAGTCATCGTGGCAGCAGTCATCATGGCAGCAGTCATCATGGCAGCGGTCATCATGGCAGCGGTCATCATGGCAGCAGTCATCGTGGCAGCAGTCATCATGGCAGCAGTCATCGTGGCAGCAGTCATCATGGCAGCGGTCATCATGGTAGCAGTCATCATGGCAGCAGTCATCGTGGCAGCAGTCATCGTGGCAGCGGTCATCATGGCAGCAGTCATCATGGCAGCAGTCATCATGGCAGCAGTCATCGTGGTAGCAGTCATCCTGACAGTGGTCATCATGGCAGTGGTCATCATGATAGTGGTCATCATGGCAGCGGTCATCATGGCAGCGGTCATCATGGCAGTGGTCATCATGGCAGCGGTCATCATGGCAGTGGTCATCATGGCAGTGGTCATCATGGCAGCAGTCATCGTGGCAGCGGTCATCATGGCAGCGGTCATCATGGCAGCGGTCATCATGGCAGCAGTCATCATGGCAGCGGTCATCATGGCAGTGGTCATCATGGCAGCAGTCATCATGGCAGCAGTCATCATGGCAGCAGTCATCGTGGTAGCAGTCATCATGGCAGCGGTCATCATGGCAGCGGTCATCATGGCAGCAGTCATCATGGCAGTGGTCATCATGATAGTGGTCATCATGGCAGTGGTCATCATGGCAGTGGTCATCCTGACAGTGGTCATCATGGCAGTGGTCATCATGATAGTGGTCATCATGGCAGCAGTCATCATGGCAGTGGTCATCATGGCAGCGGTCATCATGGCAGTGGTCATCATGATAGTGGTCATCATGGCAGCAGTCATCATGGCAGTGGTCATCATGGCAGCGGTCATCATGGCAGCGGTCATCCTCAGAGTAGCTTGAGGCAGAGTAGGAAGGCTTTGGCTCAAACAGTGCTTCGGCGATAAAACCCAGTTCACTCCTTATTTCTTATTTAATCTAGAGAGAATAGGGGCTATGTCTATAGAGCCAGTATTCTGTTGTGGGATTTCCAGGCGACTCCCAGCCTCCTCGATGGCCACATCTGCACCAGGTACATCAGCTCCTTAGAGACTGTGTTAGGGAACTGGAGCTGCAGCTTGATGACCTACAGCTTGATCGGGAAAGTGAAGCGGTGATAGACAGGAGCTACAGAGAGGTTGTCACCCCAAGGCTACAGAGGACAGATAAATGGGTGACTGTTAGGAGAGGGAAGGGGGAATGTCAGATAGTGGAGAGAACCGCTGTGGCTGTACCCCTTAACAATAAGCACTCCCTTTGAGTACAGTTGGATGGGATGACCTACCCGGGGGAAACAACAGCGGTGTTCCTGTGGCTCAGAAGGGTAGGGAACCGAAGCAATAACTGTGGACTCAATAGTTGGGGGGACAGATAGGCGATTGTGTGGATGCAAAAAGGAAACACAGATGGTAGTTGGCCTCCCAGGTGCCAGGGTCTGCGATGTTTCTGGATGCGTCCACAATATCCTGAAAATGGAGGGTGAGCAGCCAGAAATCATGGCACATATTGGTACCCATGACATAGGATGAAAAAGGGAGGAGGTCCTGAAAAAAGAATACGGGGAGTTAAGAAGGAAGCTGAGAAGCAGGACCTCAAGGGTAGTAATCTTGGGATTGCTGTCTGTACCACATAACAGTAAGGGTAGGAATAGAATGAGGTGATATATAAATGTGTCACTAAAGATTTGGAGCAGGAGGCATGGATTCAGATTTCTGGATATTGGAATCTCTTCTGGGTCAGTGTGACCTGTACAAAAGGGAGGGGTTACACTTGAAACCGAGAGGGACCAATATTCTTGCGGGCAGATTTGCTAGAGTTGTTGGGGGTGGTTTAAACTAATATGGCAGGGGGATGGGAACCAGTGTGATAGAGCTGAGGATGAGCCAGCAGGTTTACAAGTAGATGATGGGTATAACATGAACGTAAGGAAGGACAAGCCAATGACTGGGTACAAATGCAGACAGCCCAAAGAGTTCAGTTGTACCACAGAGACAAAATTGAAAAGGAAAAAAAATGCAGGACTGAAGGTGCTGTATGTTATTGCACGTAGCATTCGGAATAAGGTGGAGGAACTCATGGCGCAATTAGAGACTGGTCGCTATGATGCTGTGGACATCACTTAGTTGTGGCTGAGAGAAGACCATAGTTGGGATCTTAACATCAAAAGAAATACATTATATAGAAAGGATCCACTGGAAGGCATAGGCGATGGTGTGGATCTGTTGGTAAGAGATGGAATTACATCTTTAGATAAAGGTGACATAGAATCTTTGTGGGTGGAGTTAAGAAATTGCAAGGGTGAAAAACCATTATGGGAATCATATATAGGCCTCCAAATAGTAGCCAAGATGTGGGGTTGAGATTGTGAAGGGAGCTGGAAAGGGCATGTAATAAGGGCAATGTCACAATTGTAATGGGACTTCAATATGGAAGGGGATTGGGAAAATCAGATGGTGTTGGATCACCAGAGAGGGAATGTGTTGAATGCCTATGAGATGGGTTTTTAGAGCAGCTTGTGCTTGAGCCTACTCAGGGAAGGGCTATCTTATATTGGGTGTTGTGTAATAACCCAGGTCTTATTAGGGGGCTTAATGTAAAGGAACCCTTAGAAGGCAGTGATCATAATATGATTGAATTCATACTGCAGTTTGAGAGGGAGAAGCATAAGTCACATGTATTAGTATCACAACAGAATAAAGGGAATTACAGAGGCGTGAGAGAGGAGCTACTCCAGGTGGATTGGAGGAGGATACTGGTGGGGATGACGGCAGAGCAGAGATGGCTGAAGTTTCTGGAAATAGTTCACAAGGTGTAGGATAGATATGTCCCACAGAGAAAGAAGTTCTCAAATGGCAGGGGTAGGCAACTATGGCTGACAAGGGATGTTAAGAACTGCATAAAAGCCAAGGAAAGGGCATATAAAGTAGCAGAAGTGAGTGGGAAGTTGAATGATTGGGAAGCTTTTGAAATCCAATAAAAGGCAACTAAAAAAGCTATAAGGAGGGAAAAGATGAAATATGAGGGCCGTCTAGTCAATAATATAAAGCAGGATACCAAAAGTTTTTTCAGTTATATAAAGAGTAAAAAGGTTGATATCGGATCACTGAAAAATGATGCTGGTGAGGTAGTAATAGGGGCAAAGAAATGGCAAATGAACTTTATGGGTACTTTGCATTTGCCTTCACTGTGGAAGACACTAGCAGTGTGCCAGAGGTCTGTGAGTGTCAGGGAGCAGGAGTGAGTACTATTGCTATTACAAAGGAAAAAGTGGTAGGAAAATTCAAAGGTCTTAAGATGGATAAGTCACCTGGACCAAATGGGCTACATCCCAGAGTCCTGAGAGGTAATGGATGCATTGGTCATGATCTTTCAAAAATCACTTGATTCTGGCATGGTCGCAGAGGACTGGAAAATTGCAAATGTCACTCCACTTTTTAAGAAGGGAGGAAGGCAAAAGAAAGGAAACTATAGGCTAGTTAGCCTAACCTCAGTGGTTGGGAAAGTGTTGGAGTCTATTATTAAGGATGAGGTTTCGAGGTACTTGGAGATTAATGATAAAAAAGTCAAAGTCAGCATGGTTTCTGTAAAGGGAAACCTTACTGACAAATCTGTTAGAGTTCTTCAAGGAAGTAACAAGCAGTGTGGATAAAGGAGAGGCAGAAAGTGTTTGATAAGGGGCCACACCTGAGGCTGCTTAAAAAGATAAAATCCTATGACGTTACAGGAAAGATACTGGCATGGATAGTGAAATAGCTGACAAGCGGGAGGCAGTGAGTGGGAATAAAGGGGGCGTTTTCTGGTTGGCTGCTGGTGACCTGTGGTTTTCCTCGTGGGTCAGTATTGGGAGTGCTGCTTTTCACATTGTTTGTCAGTGATTCAGATAATGGAATTGATGGCTTTGTGGCAAAGTTTGTGGTTGATATGAAGATATGTGGAGGGGTAGGTAGTGCTGAGGAAGCAATGCGATAGCAGCAGGACTTGGACAAATCAGAAGAATGGGCAAAAAAGTGACAGGTGGAATACAGTGTTGGGAAATGTATGATAATGTATTTTGGTAAAAGGAACAATAGTGCAGAATATTATCTAAATGGAGAGAAGGTTCAAACATCAGAGGTGAAAAGGGACATAGGAGTCCTCTTGCAAGACTCCCAGAAGGTTAACATACTAGTCGAGTCTGTGGAAAAGAAGGCAAATGCAATGTTGGCATTTATTTCAAGAGGAATAGAACATAAAAGCAGGGAGATAGTACTGAGCCTTCATAAGATATTAGTCAGACTGCACTTAGAGGATCATCAACAGTTCTGGGCCCCATATCTCAGAAAGGATGAGTTGTCATTGGAGGTTTACAAGGAATGAAGGGTTAACATAAGAGGAGTACTTGGCAGCTTTGGGCCTGTACTCACTGGAATAAAAGAAGAACGCATGGGAATCTCACTGAAACCTACTGAATGTTGAAAGGGCTAGATAGAGTAGATGTGGAGAGGATGTTTCCTAAGGTAGGGGTATCCAGAACTAGAGGGCACAGCCTCAAAACTGAGGGGTGACCTTTTAGGACAGAAGTAAGGAGGAATTTTCTGAGCAGAGAGAAGTGAATCTGTGGAATGCTCTGCCACAGACTGTGGTGGAGGCCAAGTCCGTGGGTATATTTAAGGTGGAAATTGATAATTTCCTGATCAGTCAGGGCATCAAAGGATATAGCAAGAAGTCAGGTGTGTGAGGTTGAGTGGGATCTGGAATTAGCCATGACAGAATGGCGGAGCAGACTTGATGGGCCGAATGGCCTAATTCTGCTCCTGTGTCTTATGGTCTTACATCTGCATGCTTTTATGCATTGACTTCCTGCCACATGATTGGTTGATTAGATATTTGTATTATCAAGCAGGTGTACAGGTGTGCCTAATACAGTGGCCACAAGGTGTGTTTTTATGATAATAAGTGGCAGAAGGGGTAGTTTGCACCAGAAACTCTGGCTTGGCTAGTATGGAAGTTATGTGTTACAATGGACTCCAACATGCCAGCCTTAAGTTCTAAAATAAAATAGTATTACCAATATCCTGAGGAAGAGTCTTGTTCTGAAACATAGAAACATAGAAACATAGAAAATAGGTGCAGGAGTAGGCCATTCAGCCCTTCGAGCCTGCACTGCCATTCAGTATGATCATGGCTGATCATCCAACTCAGAGCCCTGTACCAGCCTTCCCTCCATACCCCCTGATCCCTTTAGCCACAAGGGCCATATCTAACTCCCTCTTAAATATAGCCAATGAACTGGCCTCAATTGTTTCCTGTGGCAGAGAATTCCACAGATTCACCACTCTCTGTGTGAAGAAGTTTTTCCTAATCTCGGTCCTAAAAGGCTTCCCCTTTATCCTCAAACTGTGACCCCTCATTCTGGACTTCCCCAACATCGGGAACAATCTTCCTGCATCTAGCCTGTCCAATCCCTTTAGGATTTTATGTTTCAATAAGATCCCCCCTCACTCTTCTAAATTCCAATGAGTATAAGCCTAGTCGATCCAGTCTTTCATCATATGAAAGTCCTGCCATCCCAGGAATCAATCTGGTGAACCTTCTTTGTACTCCCTCTATGGAAAGAATGTCTTTCCTCAGATTAGGGGACCAAAACTGCACACAATACTCCAGGTGTGGTCTCACCAAGGCCTTGTACAACTGCAGTAGTACCTCCCTGCTCCTGTACTCGAATCCTTTTGCTATAAATGCCAGCATACCATTCGCCTTTTTCACCACCTGCTGTACCTGCATGCCCACTTTCAATGACTGGTGTACAATGACACCCAGGTCTCGTTGCACCTCCCCTTTTCCTAATTGGCCACCATTCAGATAATAATCTGTTTTCCTGTTTTTGCCACCAAGGTGGATAACCTCACATTTATCCACATTAAATTGCATCTGCCATGAATTTGCCCACTCACCCAACCTATCCAAGTCACCCTGCATCCTCTTAGCATCCTCCTCACAGCTAACACTGCCGCCCAGCTTCGTGTCATCCGCAACCTTGGAGATGCTGCATTTAATTCCCTCATCTAAGTCATTAATATATATTGTAAACAACTGGGGTCCCAGCACTGAGCCTTGCGGTACCCCACTAGTCACTGCCTGCCATTCTGAAAAAGTCCCGTTTATTCCCACTCTTTGCTTCCTGTCTGCCAACCAATTCTCTATCCACATCAATACCTTACCCCCAATACCGTGTGCTTTAAGTTTGCACACTAATCTCCTGTGTGGGACCTTGTCAAAAGCCTTTTGAAAATCCAAATATACCACATCCACTGGTTCTCCCCTATCCACTCTACTAGTTACATCCTCAAAAAATTCTATTAGATTCGTCAGACATGATTTTCCTTTCACAAATCCATGCTGACTTTGTCCGATGATTTCGCCGCTTTCCAAATGTGCTGTTATCGCATCTTTGATAACTGACTCTAGCATTTTCCCCACCACCGATGTTAGGCTAACTGGTCTATAATTCACCGGTTTCTCTCTCCCTCCTTTTTTAAAAAGTGGGGTTACATTAGCCACCCTCCAATCTCCACTGTTTATTCCCCTCCATCGATCCTGCCTGACTTGCTGAGTTCCTCCAGCATTTCGTAGGTGTTTTGCTCAACATTTCTGTTCCATTCCCTTATTTTCCTTACTCTTCTTTTTTCAAAACAACAATTTTCACTGTTGGATGATCTGAAGGTGCTCTCCACAATCGGATCTGGTTAAATTTTTATCTTTTCTGATGTTTGTCCATATTCTTTTCAAAATCTAATTTCTTTTTTGGTCAGGGACTTCATGTTCCCAAATGTGGGTTCAATTGCAACATTTAAGTGAAATTTGGATAATTACCTAAGACCATAAGAAATAGGAGCAGAATTAGGCCATTCGGCCCATCGAGTCTGCTCTGCCATTTCGTCATGGCTAATCCATTTCCCCCTCAGCTCCATTCTCCTGACTTCTCCCATAACCTTTCACACCTTGATTAATCAAGAACCTATCAACCTCCACCTTAAATACACCCAATGATTTGGCCTCCATAGCTAGCTCTGGCAATGAATTTCAACAGATCCACCACTCTCTGACTAATGACTAAAGAAATTCCTTTTCAGCTCAGTTCAAAATGAATGTCCCTCTATCTGAGGTTGTGCTCTCTAGTCTGAGGCTCACCCACCATGCAAAACATCCTCTCCACATCCACTCCATCTAGGCCTATTAACATTTGACAGGTTTCAATGAGATCCCACCTCATTCTTTTAAATTCCAGTGAGTACAGCTCTAGAGCACTCCTCATATGATAAGACTTTCATTCCTGGAATCATTTTTCGTCAAATTCCTTTGAACCCCCTCCAATGTCAGCACACTGTTTCTTAGATAAGGGGCCCAAAACTGCTCACAATACTCCACGTGAGGCCTCACCAGTGTGTTATAAAACTTCAACATTCCATCCTTGCTTTTATATTCTAGTCCTCTGGAAATGGATGCTAACATTGCATTTGCCTTCCTCACCACTGGCTCAACCTGCAAGTTAACTCTAAGAGAATCCTTCACAAGAACTCGCAAGTCCCTTTGCACCTCGGATTTTTGGATTCTTTCCTCGTTTAGAAAATAGTCTACACTTTACATGGATGGGAGGGGGATGAAGGCCTATGATCCATGAGCGGGTTGATGAGACTAGATAGAATAACAGTTTAGCATTGACTAGATGGGCCAAATTTACTGTTCCTGCGCTGCAGTGATCTACAACAGTACTGCTCACCTCAGCCCACACTCTCTCCAGCCACTGACTCATGCTCAGGTGGAGAATCTATCCTGATTAAGTTTATTGACAAAAGAACCCAAGGCGAACTGTAGGGAGATCTTGAGTACATTCTTTTATGTTCTGGAATGTTTTATGTTAAAACGTGTTGAAGATTTCAACTGAACCGTTCACAACAATTTGAAGAAATGCTTCTAACCGAAACAATTCCAGTGCTGAGGGCAAGGCGTGGAAGAGAAACTTTTTTTTAGAAACTTATTGAAATAAATCCTCATTCTGAACAGATTTATCAGTTGATTGGCCTTTGACCTTGGCACATGATTCATATTTCATGAGGCAGTATCACAGCTGGGCTCATTCGCAGAGGTATAATGCAGTGGATATTGATGGAGATGTGGGGAGGATAAAGTGGACGAGGGTAACAATAGGTGGTTGAGGGTCAACATGGACTGTGTGGGCCAAAGGGCCTGTTTCAGTATCCATGACTCTCATCTGGCTTTGTCAGTGATAGTGGTCGTGATGAATTGCAGCTTGAACTCTATCAGGACTGCCCTGTGCATTAGTTATCAGATAAATTGGTTTATTATTCTCACATGTATGGAGGTACAGTGAAAAATCCTGTTTTGCATGCCATTCACACAGATCATTTCAAAGCATCAGCTACAAGGGGAAACAATAACAGTACAGAATGAAACGTTGCAGAGAAAACACAGCACAGGCAGATGATAAGGTGCAAGGCCATTACAAGATAGATTGTGAGAGCGAGAGTCCATCTTATTGTACAAGGGGACTGTTCTATGGTACTAGAAGCTGTCCCTGAGCTCAATGGTCCATCTTTTCAGCCCGGTGTGGGAGGGGAGGAGATAAGAGAGAATGTCTGGGGTGCGTGGGGTCCTTGAATAAGCTGGCTGCTTTATAGTGACAGCAAGAAGTGCAGAAAGAGAGCAGGGAGAGGAGGCTGGTTTTCATGATGGACCGGGCTGAGTCCACACTTCTGCAGTTTCTTGTGGTCTCAGACAAAGCAGGCGGCAGATGTGGGTAAAAGAGCTTCTGATACTCTGCCTCTTGTACAAGAACAGTTCCATACACATCTCCGTATTGGGTAGAGTGTGCATACACATCTCCGTATTGGGTAGAGTGTCCATACACATCTCCGTATTGGGTAGAGTGTGCATACACATCTCCGTATTGGGTAGAGTGTGCATACACATCTCCGTATTGGGTAGAGTGTGCATACACATCTCCGTATTGGGTAGAGTGTGCATACACATCTCCGTATTGGGTAGAGTGTGCATACACATCTCCGTATTGGGTAGAGTGTGCATACACATCTCCGTATTGGGTAGAGTGTCCATACACATCTCCGTATTGGGTAGAGTGTGCATACACATCTCCGTATTGGGTAGAGTGTGCATACACATCTCCGTATTGGGTAGAGTGTGCATACACATCTCCGTATTGGGTAGAGTGTGCATACACATCTCCGTATTGGGTAGAGTGTCCATACACATCTCCGTATTGGGTAGAGTGTGCATACACATCTCCGTATTGGGTAGAGTGTGCATACACATCTCCGTATTGGGTAGAGTGTCCATACACATCTCCGTATTGGGTAGAGTGTGCATACACATCTCCGTATTGGGTAGAGTGTGCATACACATCTCCGTATTGGGTAGAGTGTGCATACACATCTCCGTATTGGGTAGAGTGTCCATACACATCTCCGTATTGGGTAGAGTGTCCATACACATCTCCGTATTGGGTAGAGTGTGCATACACATCTCCGTATTGGGTAGAGTGTGCATACACATCTCCGTATTGGGTAGAGTGTGCATACACATCTCCGTATTGGGTAGAGTGTCCATACACATCTCCGTATTGGGTAGAGTGTCCATACACATCTCCGTATTGGGTAGAGTGTGCATACACATCTCCGTATTGGGTAGAGTGTGCATACACATCTCCGTATTGGGTAGAGTGTGCATACACATCTCCGTATTGGGTAGAGTGTCCATACACATCTCCGTATTGGGTAGAGTGTCCATACACATCTCCGTATTGGGTAGAGTGTGCATACACATCTCCGTATTGGGTAGAGTGTGCATACACATCTCCGTATTGGGTAGAGTGTGCATACACATCTCCGTATTGGGTAGAGTGTGCATACACATCTCCGTATTGGGTAGAGTGTGCATACACATCTCCGTATTGGGTAGAGTGTGCATACACATCTCCGTATTGGGTAGAGTGTCCATACACATCTCCGTATTGGGTAGAGTGTGCATACACATCTCCGTATTGGGTAGAGTGTGCATACACATCTCCGTATTGGGTAGAGTGTCCATACACATCTCCGTATTGGGTAGAGTGTGCATACACATCTCCGTATTGGGTAGAGTGTGCATACACATCTCCGTATTGGGTAGAGTGTGCATACACATCTCCGTATTGGGTAGAGTGTCCATACACATCTCCGTATTGGGTAGAGTGTCCATACACATCTCCGTATTGGGTAGAGTGTGCATACACATCTCCGTATTGGGTAGAGTGTGCATACACATCTCCGTATTGGGTAGAGTGTGCATACACATCTCCGTATTGGGTAGAGTGTCCATACACATCTCCGTATTGGGTAGAGTGTCCATACACATCTCCGTATTGGGTAGAGTGTGCATACACATCTCCGTATTGGGTAGAGTGTGCATACACATCTCCGTATTGGGTAGAGTGTGCATACACATCTCCGTATTGGGTAGAGTGTCCATACACATCTCCGTATTGGGTAGAGTGTCCATACACATCTCCGTATTGGGTAGAGTGTGCATACACATCTCCGTATTGGGTAGAGTGTGCATACACATCTCCGTATTGGGTAGAGTGTGCATACACATCTCCGTATTGGGTAGAGTGTGCATACACATCTCCGTATTGGGTAGAGTGTGCATACACATCTCCGTATTGGGTAGAGTGTCCATACACATCTCCGTATTGGGTAGAGTGTGCATACACATCTCCGTATTGGGTAGAGTGTGCATACACATCTCCGTATTGGGTAGAGTGTGCATACACATCTCCGTATTGGGTAGAGTGTCCATACACATCTCCGTATTGGGTAGAGTGTCCATACACATCTCCGTATTGGGTAGAGTGTCCATACACATCTCCGTATTGGGTAGAGTGTCCATACACATCTCCGTATTGGGTAGAGTGTGCATACACATCTCCGTATTGGGTAGAGTGTGCATACACATCTCCGTATTGGGTAGAGTGTGCATACACATCTCCGTATTGGGTAGAGTGTCCATACACATCTCCGTATTGGGTAGAGTGTCCATACACATCTCCGTATTGGGTAGAGTGTGCATACACATCTCCGTATTGGGTAGAGTGTGCATACACATCTCCGTATTGGGTAGAGTGTGCATACACATCTCCGTATTGGGTAGAGTGTGCATACACATCTCCGTATTGGGTAGAGTGTGCATACACATCTCCGTATTGGGTAGAGTGTCCATACACATCTCCGTATTGGGTAGAGTGTGCATACACATCTCCGTATTGGGTAGAGTGTGCATACACATCTCCGTATTGGGTAGAGTGTGCATACACATCTCCGTATTGGGTAGAGTGTGCATACACATCTCCGTATTGGGTAGAGTGTCCATACACATCTCCGTATTGGGTAGAGTGTGCATACACATCTCCGTATTGGGTAGAGTGTGCATACACATCTCCGTATTGGGTAGAGTGTCCATACACATCTCCGTATTGGGTAGAGTGTGCATACACATCTCCGTATTGGGTAGAGTGTCCATACACATCTCCGTATTGGGTAGAGTGTGCATACACATCTCCGTATTGGGTAGAGTGTCCATACACATCTCCGTATTGGGTAGAGTGTGCATACACATCTCCGTATTGGGTAGAGTGTCCATACACATCTCCGTATTGGGTAGAGTGTGCATACACATCTCCGTATTGGGTAGAGTGTGCATACACATCTCCGTATTGGGTAGAGTGTCCATACACATCTCCGTATTGGGTAGAGTGTGCATACACATCTCCGTATTGGGTAGAGTGTCCATACACATCTCCGTATTGGGTAGAGTGTGCATACACATCTCCGTATTGGGTAGAGTGTCCATACACATCTCCGTATTGGGTAGAGTGTGCATACACATCTCCGTATTGGGTAGAGTGTCCATACACATCTCCGTATTGGGTAGAGTGTGCATACACATCTCCGTATTGGGTAGAGTGTGCATACACATCTCCGTATTGGGTAGAGTGTGCATACACATCTCCGTATTGGGTAGAGTGTGCATACACATCTCCGTATTGGGTAGAGTGTCCATACACATCTCCGTATTGGGTAGAGTGTCCATACACATCTCCGTATTGGGTAGAGTGTGCATACACATCTCCGTATTGGGTAGAGTGTGCATACACATCTCCGTATTGGGTAGAGTGTGCATACACATCTCCGTATTGGGTAGAGTGTGCATACACATCTCCGTATTGGGTAGAGTGTCCATACACATCTCCGTATTGGGTAGAGTGTGCATACACATCTCCGTATTGGGTAGAGTGTGCATACACATCTCCGTATTGGGTAGAGTGTGCATACACATCTCCGTATTGGGTAGAGTGTGCATACACATCTCCGTATTGGGTAGAGTGTGCATACACATCTCCGTATTGGGTAGAGTGTCCATACACATCTCCGTATTGGGTAGAGTGTGCATACACATCTCCGTATTGGGTAGAGTGTCCATACACATCTCCGTATTGGGTAGAGTGTGCATACACATCTCCGTATTGGGTAGAGTGTCCATACACATCTCCGTATTGGGTAGAGTGTGCATACACATCTCCGTATTGGGTAGAGTGTGCATACACATCTCCGTATTGGGTAGAGTGTGCATACACATCTCCGTATTGGGTAGAGTGTGCATACACATCTCCGTATTGGGTAGAGTGTCCATACACATCTCCGTATTGGGTAGAGTGTCCATACACATCTCCGTATTGGGTAGAGTGTGCATACACATCTCCGTATTGGGTAGAGTGTGCATACACATCTCCGTATTGGGTAGAGTGTCCATACACATCTCCGTATTGGGTAGAGTGTGCATACACATCTCCGTATTGGGTAGAGTGTGCATACACATCTCCGTATTGGGTAGAGTGTGCATACACATCTCCGTATTGGGTAGAGTGTGCATACACATCTCCGTATTGGGTAGAGTGTCCATACACATCTCCGTATTGGGTAGAGTGTCCATACACATCTCCGTATTGGGTAGAGTGTCCATACACATCTCCGTATTGGGTAGAGTGTCCATACACATCTCCGTATTGGGTAGAGTGTCCATACACATCTCCGTATTGGGTAGAGTGTGCATACACATCTCCGTATTGGGTAGAGTGTCCATACACATCTCCGTATTGGGTAGAGTGTGCATACACATCTCCGTATTGGGTAGAGTGTGCATACACATCTCCGTATTGGGTAGAGTGTGCATACACATCTCCGTATTGGGTAGAGTGTCCATACACATCTCCGTATTGGGTAGAGTGTGCATACACATCTCCGTATTGGGTAGAGTGTGCATACACATCTCCGTATTGGGTAGAGTGTCCATACACATCTCCGTATTGGGTAGAGTGTGCATACACATCTCCGTATTGGGTAGAGTGTCCATACACATCTCCGTATTGGGTAGAGTGTGCATACACATCTCCGTATTGGGTAGAGTGTGCATACACATCTCCGTATTGGGTAGAGTGTGCATACACATCTCCGTATTGGGTAGAGTGTGCATACACATCTCCGTATTGGGTAGAGTGTGCATACACATCTCCGTATTGGGTAGAGTGTCCATACACATCTCCGTATTGGGTAGAGTGTGCATACACATCTCCGTATTGGGTAGAGTGTCCATACACTCCTAATCTGGTGCCTGCCTATGAATTTATTTGCCTCTTTCTGTGTTATCTCAAACCTAAACATTTAAAGTTTTACTCTTTCCAGAAGTGCTATATTGTTTCAAAGTTCAAAGTAAATTTATTATCGAAGTACATAAATGTCACCATATACAACCCTGAGATTTGTTTTCTTGCGGGCATACTCAGTAAATCCAAGAACCATAATAGAGTCAATGAAATACTGCACTCAATAGGATGGACAAACAACCAACGTGCAAAAGACAAGAAACTGTGGAAATAGAAATGAGGAAAAATACATAAGCAATAAGTATTGAGAATATGAGATGAAGAGTTCATAGGTAATTTGAAAATGAGTTTATAGGTTGTGGGGAACAGTTCAGTGAGGGGGCAAGTGAAGTTGAGTGAAGTTATTCCCACTGGTTCAAGAGCCAGATGGTTGAGGGGTAGTAACTATTCCTGAACCTGGTGGTGTGAGTCCTGAGGCTCCTCTACCTTCTTCTAGATGCCAGCAGTGAGAAGCGGTGACCTGGGTGGTAAGGATCCTTGAAGAGGGATGCTGCTTTCCTGTGATAACATTCCCTGTAGGTGTGCTCACCGGCTTTACCGCAATGGACTGGGCCATCTCCACTTCTTTTTGTAGGATTATCTGTTCAAGGCCATTGGTGTCGCCATACCAGACTGTGATGCAACCAGTAAAAATCGTTGTTTTGCAACAGTAGTACATTGCAATACAGAATAATAATAATAATAAAAATCTATAAATTACAACAAGAAAGCTGCTTTACCTTTCTCCAAAATAAAAAAGGCCTCTGATATCAATCCTTTTGCTTTTACCTGAATCAGATCATTTCAAACCAGTTGCACCCAGTCCAGGTCAGGCACAGGGCTCAAGTTAGTCCAGGTCACAAACACAGACTACTCTTCTTATAAACCTATGCAGATTCCTCTACCTTATCAAAGAGCATCCGACCAATAACTTCATATTTGAAAATGAGCATGGCCTAGGTGGTGAGAGTCTTTGGTGTTGGACGCTCGAGTTTCTGTGATAACACACAATGGCGGGGAGATGGACTGGGCTGTAGCTATCCACTACTTTTTGGAGGATTTTACATTCAAAGGCATTGGAGTTTCTATACCAGGCTGTTATGCAACTAGACAATATATTCTCCATCTATAGAGGATTGTCATGCCAAATATTCACAAACTTCGAAGGAAGTAGAGTGCTTCATAATTGCACTTTCATACTGGGCCCAGGGCAGGTCCTCTGGAACAATAACACCAAGGAATTTAAAGTTATTGACCTAACCCACCTCTGATCCTCTGATGAGGACTGGCTCATGGACCTCTGGTTTCCCCCTCATTGCTCCTTGCTGACATTGAATGAGAGGTTGGTGTTATGGTACCACTCAGCCAGATTTTCAATCTCCCTCCTATATGGTGAGTCATCTCCACCTTTGATTTGGCCAATGACAGCGGTGTCGTCAACAAACTTAAATATGTATTGGAGCTGTGCTTAGCCTCACAGTCTTAGGGTGAAATTACACTCACTAGTCACCTAGCTTTTATAATACCTGCATGCTAAGAATTTTTAACACGTTTAGTGTCTCCTCCCTTACTATTAATCTGTCCCCTACTGGTGAAGGTAGATGTGAAGTATTGATCTAGTACGTGACAATGTCCTTAACATCCATGTGAAATTTCCTAATTTGTTCTTAATGGGCCCCACTCCTCCGATTTTTACTGTCCACTCCTCCTTCTCCTATTTAAGTCCCTAAGTAACACTTTTGAAATCTCACTTCAGCTGTCAGCTGATCCTCTCACGTCCACATCATCTACTTCTCTAATTTCAGATTTCACTTCCCCTTGGGTTCTTTTATAACCAGCCTGTTTCTCATTGGTGTTTACAGCCTGACAATCTCTCCAGCTTTTATTTTCCTTTGTATCATGCATGGAGCTCGGGATTCGTTCTTCATTTGTTTCTCATTTGGGATGAGCCTTGTCTCTACCTGAACCATTTCATCCTTAAAGGTACATCATCGTTTCATTCAGGTGCTCTTTTGTTTACCTGGGCCAGATCCATACTCACCTTTTTGAAATTGGCCTTCCTCCAATTAGAATCACAGAGTCATAGAGCCGTAGCAAAGAAGCTGGCCCTTTGGTCCATCTAGTTCATGCCAAACTATTCTTCTTCCTAGTCCCATAGACCTGCATCCGGACCACTGCCCTCCATACCCCTGCCATCCAGGTATCAATCCCAATTTCTCTTAAATGTTGAGATTAACTCACATCCACCACTTCCACTGGCAGCTCGTTCCGCACTCTCACCTCCCTCTGAGTGAAGAAGTTTCCCCTCATGTTTCCCTAAACATTTTACCTTCCACCCTAGTCTCCAATCTCAGTGGAAAAACTCTACTTGCATTTACCCTATCTATACCACACATATAACATAACATATAACCATTACAGCACAGAAACAGGCCACCTTGGCCCTTCCAGTCCGTGTCGAACTCTTACTCTCACCTAGTCCCACCGACCTGCACTCAGCCCATAACTCTCCATTCCTTTCCTGTCCATATAGCTGTCCAATTTAACTTTAAACTACAACATCGAACCTGCCTCAACCATTTCTGCTGGAAGCTCGTTCCATACAGCTACCACTCTCTGAGTAAAGAAGTTCCCCCTCATGTTACCCCTAAACTTTTGCCCTTTAACTCTCAACTCATGTCCTCTTGTTTGAATCTCCCCCACTCTCAATGGAAAAAGCCTATCCACGTCAACTCTATCAATCCCCCTCAAAATTTTAAACACTTCTATCAAGTCCCCCCTCAACCTTCTATGCTCCAAAGAATAAAGTCCTAACTTGTTCAACCTTTCTCTGTAACTTAGGAGATGAAACCCAAGCAACATTTTAGTAATATTGTATATAATTCTGTATATCTCTATCAAATGTTTCCTCATTCTACCACGCTCTAAGGAATGAAGTCCTAACTTCTTCAAACTTTCCCTATAACTCAGGTGTCAACAGTGAACCCTACCACGGAATTTTCTACCAAGTGGCTGTGGATCTTCTTCGATGAGTCAGGCAACAAGCGATCTGGTTGCGATGGTGGCGTAGTAGTTATTGTGATGTTATTACAGGTCAGGGCATTGGAGTTTGGAGTTTAATTCCAACACTATCTGTAAGGAGTTTGTATGTTCTCCCTGTGGCTGTGTGGGTTTCCTTCGGGTGCTCTGGGCCAAAGACGTGCCAGTTAGCAGGTTAACTGATCTCGGTAAATGTCCTGTGATTAGGATAGAGTGGCTGTGTGATGAGACTCGTTGGGCTGGAAGGGCTTGTTCTGCACTAGATCTGTCAATAACAAATAAAAAATCTGGGCTTAGTTCAAGAAAATAGCACTGAGGAAGGACATGAGTCATTTTCTTGTTGAGTAGGGAGGAAGGAATAAGGGAGCAGGTGACTTGTTTCTGAGCAACACACACACAAATGCTGGAGGAACTTAGGGTGTTAGGCAGCATCTGTGGAGGGTAACAAACAGTCATATTATGAATAAATGGGAATAAACATTTGACAGAAAAGCATTTTACTATATGTTCTGATGTACAAGTGACAAATGGAGCTAATCTCTATCTTTTAAATATACACTCAGTTGCCACTTTATTAGGTACCTCCTTTAACTAATAAAGTGCCCTCCAAGTGTTTGTTTGTAGTCTTCTGCTGCTGTAGCCCATCCATTTCAAGGTTCAACATGTTGTGCGTTCAGAGATGCTCTTCTGCACACCACTGTTGTAACGTGTGGTTATTTGAGTTACTGTCACCTTCCTGTCAACTTGACCCAGTCTGGTCATTCTCCTCTGATCAGCAAGCTGTTTTCACTCACTGGACTTTGTTTTTCACACTATTCCCTGTAAACTCTAGAGAATGTTGTGTCTGAAAACCCAAAGAGATCAGCAGTTTCTGAGATACTCAATTCACCCCACCAACAATTATTCCATGGTCAAAGTCACTCTGATCACATTTCATCCCCATCCCCATGTCTGAACAACAACTAAACCTCTTGACCATGTCTCCATGTTTTTATGCATTCAGTTGCTGCCACGATTGGCTGATTGGATATTTACAGTAATGAGCAGGTGTACAGGTGTGCCTAATAAAGTGGCCACTCCATGCAGCTGTCCCCCAACTCTCTGAGTTTCTCCAGCATTTTGTATGTCTTGCTCAAGATTTCTAGCATCTGCAGAATCTCTCATGTTAATGACCCATTCCTGATTTCATCAAGCCTGCTTCCTCAGGCACAAACTATCCTCATACCCACTCGATTCCCTTCATTTCCAAAAGTTTACATATCCAGTTCCTGAATGAGCACAATGACTACGGTTCTTTGCGGGAATGGGGCCTGTTCTCGGGGTTCCATAACCAGCTGTTCTTTTTCGGCACGCCAAAGGCTCGGCCTAGGGGTCCGGCTCGGATTCAGAAGCCTAGGATCTTGGGGCTCTAGAGGTGAGCAGATCGAGGGTCGGTGTCATGACAGGAAACCCGTGTGTCATCGGGGGAGTCGGGTTATCTGTGACTGTGTGCCTGGAGACCTGGGATCTTTGCAATCTTCAGACACAGAGCCTGAAAAAAGTGATGTAACGGACTTTTAACATTGTAAACCAATGAGTTGTTTGTTATGTCTCCCCGCTTGCTGGGAAAATGGAGACATCGCTTTCTCCCTTATTAGTGGGAGAGAGAACCTCTGGTATATCGAATACTGGGTGAAACGCGAAGTCTTTGGGGTAGCTGCAAGTCTGTGTCTTTGCTATTGTTTTGCTCACACTTGAGTGCCCCAGTGCTGATTTTTTTTTGCCGGTGGGGGGAGAGGGATCGTTGCTTGCTGCCGCTTATGTGTGGGAGGGGGAGCCAGGGGGGTCTTTATGGTTCTAACTTTTAACTGTCGTTCGTTCTTTGGGGCACTCCTCTGTTTTCATGAATAGTTGCAAAGAAAAAGCATTTCAGGATGTATATTGTATATATTTCTCTGACATTAAATTGTACCTTTGAAACCTTTGAACCTTTGGACTGACCCACCACAAAATAGCGCCCTTGCATTTGGCAATATGTATTTTGTAGGTTTTAAGGAGATCTTGGTGAGTATGGATGCATTGGGCCAAAGGGCCTGTTTCTTTGCTGTCTAACTCAATGTCTCTATTACTTATGTTTTCCCCACTTTAGAACAGATGGAGAAGAATTTCTTTAGCCAGAGGGTGGTGAATCTGTGGAATTCATTGCCACAGACGGCTGTGGAGGCCAAGTCATTGGGTATATTTAAAGCAGAGGTTGATAGGTTCTTGATTAGTCAGGGCATCAAAGATTACAGGTTGAGAGGAAAGTGAATCAGCCATGATGGGATGCTGGAGCAACTCTGTCTTAGGGTCTTATAGTCTTGTACTCCATTCTGCTGACCCCCACTCCCCTGACCCAACTCTACTTCCCACCCCTTCCATCAATGGCATCTCCGCTCCATATCCACTCCCCTCTCTCTCACTTCACCTCCTGAGTACTTTTCTAAATCTCTTCCACAGTTGCTTCAACCCACCACACCACAATAAAGAAGAGCATGAATCTATGGCCTCTTTCACATCCTCCCTAAATTTCCTTCATGGCGTGGCTGCTCTCGTGAGCACCTATGTAGGTCCGCTGTCTTTGGAACCAGCCTCGTAGCAATTCCGAGATAATCTGCATTAGTGCAGTTAACTCAGGGGTGGGTGTTTGCAAGAACACTGGATAATTTCCCCGCCTCTGTGCCAAATATTGAACAGTTACGTCAACTTAAGAAGTCAAGCCAGTGTGAAGGAAAGCAGACCATCGCCTCCAGCCAGAACATCTGCCTGAACCTTTTGTCCTTGGATCTCTGAGTCAGAATCGGAACGTAGGAAGTAGGACCAGGAGACAGACATCTGACCCGTCAAGCCTGCTCAGCTCATCTGGCCGTACACTCAGCCCCACCTTCTTGCCTTTTCCCCAGAACCCTTACTTCCCCCATCTATCTAATTATGTCTAACTAGCCTCAACTGTTTCCTCAGCAGATAATTTCACAGATTCACTACTCTTTGGGAAAAGCAGCTCCTCATCTCCATCCTAAATCTATCCCGCTGAATCTCGAGTTCTAGTCTCACCTTTCCTGCCTCAACCTTGTCCATCCCTTTCGTAATTTTACATGCTTCTATAAGCTCCCCTCTCGTTCCTCTGAATTCCAATGGGTATAGTCAGAGGCAACTCCCTCGCTCCTCATAGATTAACCTCTTCATTCCTGGAATCAACTCAGTGAACCTCCATTACACAGTCTCCAAAGCTAGTATATTATTAAAATAAAAACTGCACGCCATCTTAAAAGTTTCTTCTCCAGTCAGTTAATCTGATTAACCTATCTAGTTAACCCCTCCCTCCTCAGTTACCACACGGCACAGTAAACACATTAAACCACACTTTATAAAGCTGTTTGGGTGCTGGTGTTTATGTAGTTTATTCCATATCTGTATTTTAACCTCTAACTTGATTTTTGTGTATTCTTTATAATTATTGAATGTTGTTGTTTGTGTTTCCTGACCAACAAATTCCTAATACATGTAAAGGTTTATGGTGAATCAAGATGATCCTTGATCCTTGAACCTTGATATTTCCTCAAGTAATTGTGGGTTTAACTCATTTGTAGCTGAGACTCCATCCCACTGGCTGACCCAGACCTCCCTTTGCTCCCACCCAGCCTTTATTCAGGGGCTGGGCTATTCATGGTGCGGCAATGTAAGGGTTACTTGCTTTGTCACGTCAGCCACCGCTCATTCCATCTTCTCAGGAGCGAGCTGCAGCCAAGGGCTTGATGCAATGCAGGTGAAGTGTGTGCGCCTGCCTTTCCCAGTGTTTTCCTGGAACCCGCTCTGTGGGATGGCTTGTTTGGCCGTGTGAGCTCTGACTCACACAGCTCTGCGGCAGACATTAGAGCAGCACCACTCTGCACGTACCATGGCTGCCTGCACATGATAACATCTGTCTCCCAGCGTCAAACCCACTGCCTCGGGCTGTCAGCCGACGTGTGATTACTGTAGTGGGGAACTGGACTGATGTAATACTCCCAGTGTTTAGGAAAATATTCTTTCCAGTCTCAGCACATCACCTGACTTTTGGTTCAGGGTGTAAGTGTAATAATAAAATATCAGCATTTCTTGTGCTTATTTGTGCTGGCAGCATATTTGAGGCCAGACTCACTGTAGCAAAGAGGGCGTCCATTCAGCACCTCAAGGTCTTGCCAGTTCTCTGCAGAGTGATCCAGTCACACTATTCCCTGAAGAACAATCCAATTTCCTTCCGAAATCAGTGATCAAGTCCACAGCTCCCTGGAAGTGGCAGCGCAAGTTGATAGGGTGGTATGGAAATATACTACTTCTTTACAAAAAAGTCTCAGTCCAGAACGTTGACTGTTTATTCCTCTCAGAATCAAAATGATTACAAAAATTGTTGTTTTGTGGCAGTAGTACAGTGAAATACATGAAATTATTATAAATTACAAATTAAATATATTTTTAAAATAAATATAGAAACATAGAAAACCTACAGCACAATACAGGCCCTTCAGCCCACAGAGTTGTACCGAACACGTCTCTACCTTAGGAATTACTAGGCTTATGTTTTCTATGTTTCTAAATATGTCGTGCAAAAAGAGTACAAAATAGCAAGATGGACCTCATGGGTTCAGGGCCCATTCAGAAATCTGATAGCAAAGACAAAGCTGTTCCTAAAATGTTGAGATTGTCTTTTCAGGCTTCTGTATCTCTTCCCAGATGGTAGAAATGAGAACAGTAGTGTAGTGGCCAGCGTAATGCTTTTGTGGGTTTTCATAAATAAAACAATGTGGGGCATTTTATGTGCAAGGAACACCATAATACATTTTATTGAACTCCAAACCTGACACCAAAAGTGCATTAAAAACCTTTTATGTAATTATGTCATCATATCAGACCAAACTCTTAAAGTGAAACCTCAAGTCAATGTCAGTGGCTCTGAACTATGAACATTGCCACCGATTACATTACCCGGCACCATTATAGCGCAAGTGGCTCGGATTCAGTTCCTGCTGCTCCCTGCAAGGAGTCGGTGCATGTTCTCCCCTTGACTGTGTGGGCTTCCTCTCAATTCTCTGATTTCCTGCCACATCTCCAAAGATGTATGCTAATTCGTCGCATTTGTCTAATTGAGCAGCGCAGGGTCATTGGGCCAGATAAAGGGCCTGTGGTGGGGGAACCTTAATAACAGATGCCAGCTTCTTGAGGCATATCCTTTCAGCGTTGCCCTCGATGGAGAGGTTAGTGCCCATGATGGATCAGTGTGGAATAGACCCTTCCAGCCCTTTGTGCCACCCTGCCCAGCAACTCCCAGTTTAACTCTAGCCTAGCCACAGGACAACTCACAATTACTCTACTAATCGTTACATCTTAGGTCTGTGGGGGGAAACTGGAGCACTCAGAGAGATCCCATGCATTCCACTGGGGGACGCGCACATTCCCTACAGAAGACATTGGAATTGAAATCCAAACTCTGATAACATGAGCTGTTGCACCAAATGCTACAATACTGTGTTCTGCGATCTATAATCTGTGTTCTGCGATCTATAATCTGTGTTCTGCGATCTATATTCTGTGTTCTGTGATCTACATTCTGTGTTCTGTGATCTATAATCAGTGTTCTGTGATCTACATTCTGTGTTCTGTGATCTATAATCTGTGTTCTGTGATCTATATTCTGAGTTCTATGATCTATATTCTGTGTTCTGTGATCTATAATCAGTGTTCTGTGATCTACATTCTGTGTTCTGTGATCTATAAGATGTGTTCTGTGATCTATATTCTGTGTTCTGTGATCTATAATCTGTATTCTGTGATCTATAATCAGTGTTCTGCGATCTACATTCTGTGTTCTGTGATCTATAATCTGTGTTCTGCGATCTATAATCTGTGTTCTGTGATCTACATTCTGTGTTCTGTGATCTATAATCTGTGTTCTGTGATCTATATTCTGTGTTCTGTGATCTATAATCTGTGTTCTATGATCTATAATCTGTGTTCTTTGATCTATAATCTGTGTTCTGTGAACTATATTCTGTTCTGTGATCTATATTCTGTGTTCTGTGATCTATATTCTGTGTTCTGTGATCTATAATCTGTGTTCTGTGAACTATATTCTGTTCTGTGATCTACATTCTGTGTTCTGTGATCTATATTCTGTGTTCTGTGATCTACATTCTGTGTTCTGTGATCTATAATCAGTGTTCTATGATCTATAATCTGTGTTCTGTGATCTATAATCAGTGTTCTGTGATCTACAATGTGTTCTGCAATCTATAATCTGTGTTCTGCGATCTATAATCTGTGTTCTGTGAACTATATTCTGTTCTGTGATCTATATTCTGTGTTCTGTGATCTACATTCTGTGTTCTGTGATCTATAATCTGTGTTCTGTGAACTATATTCTGTTCTGTGATCTACATTCTGTGTTCTGCGATCTATATTCTGTGTTCTGTGATCTATATTCTGTGTTCTGTGATCTACATTCTGTGTTCTGTGATCTATATTCTGTGTTCTGTGATCTACATTCTGTGTTCTGTGATCTATAATCAGTGTTCTATGATCTATAATCTGTGTTCTGTGATCTATAATCTGTGTTCTGTGATCTACAATGTGTTCTGCGATCTATAATCTGTGTTCTGTGATCTATAATCTGTGTTCTGTGATCTATAATCTGTGTTCTGTGTTCTAAACTCTTGTCCACTTCCACCCCATTAATGGTACCAGTTTCAGGTTAATGCCACTGGCTGTGTAACAAAACATTTCTTCCTCTGTAGCTTTCCCTTATCTCTCTCCCTGATTTCTAAATAGTGGGGTAACATTTTCTTCCCTCTAGACTGTAGCATTAGGAGTTTGAAGAGATTTAGCATGTCAACAAATACACTCAAAAACCTCTATAGTTGTACCGTGGAGAGCATTCTGATAGGCTGTATCACTGTCTGGTGTGGAGGGGCTACTGCACAGGACCGAAAGAAGCTGCAGAGGGTTGTAAATCTAGTCAGCTCTATCTTGGGTACTAGTCTACAAAGTACCCAGGACACCTTCAGGGAACGGTGTCTCAGAAAGGCAGCGTCCATTATTAAGGACCTCCAGCAGCCAGTGCACGCCCTTTTCTCACTGTTACCATCAGGTAGGAGGTACAGAAGCCTGAAGGCACACACACAGCGATTCAGGAACAGCTTCTTCCCCTCTGCCATCCCATTCCTAAATAGATATTACACTACCTCACTTTTAAAATATATATTATTTCTGTTTTTGAATGATTTTTATTCTATTCAATATACATACACTGTAATTGATTGATTTTTTCCTTCTATATTATGTATTGCATTGAACTGCTGCTGCTGCTAAGTTAACAAACTTCACAACACATGCCGGTGATAATAAACCTGATTGTGATTCTGAGAACATCTATAAGTACATTCCTCAGTATGCGAAAACTTCCTCTCATATCAGTTCTCAATGACCAAGCCCTGTCTGAAACTGACCTGTGGGCAAGGTGCTGATGGGTAGAGACGATCCAGACAATGGTCATATGGTCAGTGGTGAGGATACAATTTAATCCCAACAAATGCAAAATGATGGATTTTGGGAAGTACATACTAGGGAACTAAGGTAACGTTGATGAGCAGAGAGACCTAGCTCCCTGAAAATAGTGGGACAGGTCGATAGGGTGGAGAAAGAGACACACGAATGTCTGCCTTCTGAGGTTGGGGCTTTACGTATAAGAACTGAGATGTTATATTCAGACTTGGTTAGACTGCACGGACTATTATGCAGTTCTGGACGCCACACTATAGGAAGGGTGTTGTTGTAATGGGAGAGTAGAGAAGACATGTCATGATGTTGCCCGGATTGGAGGACTTCCGTTATGGGGAGAGATTGGCTGAACTTGTTTCCCTGGAGGTTGAGGGGTGATGCTGATAAAAGTGTTTAAGATTATGAGAGCCAACATCTTTTTCCTGTGACAGAGGATATAAAATCAAAAGGGCAGTGGTTCGTGAGGGGAAGGAATTTAAGGATTTTTTAAATACAGAATATCACTGGTATCAGGAATGTGCAGTCAGAGGAAGTGGACGGAGCAGATACAATTGAGGCATTTGGCCTTAGACAGGCAAGGTAAAGAAGGCTATGGTCCTAACATGGGTGGTTGGAATGAGTGTAGAAGGGGAAAAGGCTAGCAGTGACATGGAGGGCTGAGGGTATGTTTCTCTGTTGGTGGCTTCATGCAGGTCAATGAAGTATATCTCAAATATGTAAGGCCCCAGAAGTGATATTTTCATTAACTCAGTAATCTCACCTGGCCAAACCAATAATGATGTCTATACTGGATAGGTACATGGATGGGGATATAGAGGGCTATGGTCCTGGTGCGAAGTAGGCAGATTAAATGGTTTCAGCATGGACTAGATGGGCCAAAGGGCCTGTTTCTGAGCAGTACTTCTCTATAAGTCTACTGTACTGTACTGTTTATCTGTCCTGTGATTTTCAATTGATGCTAGTATGTAACTCCTAATCTTGTTTAGTAATCTCCAGTTCAGACTTCAAAGTAAATTTATTATCAAAGTACATATATGTCACCATATACAACCCTGAGACCCGTTTTTGTGGGCATTTACAGTAAATACAAGAAACACAATAGAATTAACAGAAGACCTAATAACCAATGTACAAAAGACAACAAACTGTTCAAATACAAAAAGAAAGAAGAAAATAAATATTCAAAAAAATATCGAGAACAGGAGAGGAAGAGTGCTTGAAAGTGAGTCAATAGGTAGAGGGACCAAATTAAATTCAGTGAAGTTATTCCCTCTGGTTCAAGAGCCTGATGGCTGAGGGGTAATAACTATTCCTGAACTTAGTGCTGTGAGTCCTCATTCTCCTGTACCTCTTTCCCAATGGCAGTAGTGTGAAGAGATCTTGGCCTGGACGGTGGGGGTCCTTGATAATGGACGCTTCTTTCCTGCAATAGTGCCCCGTATAGATGTACTCAATGGTGGGAGGGCTTCACCTGTGATGGACTCAGCTGTGTCCACTACTTTTTGTAGTATTTTCCATTCAAGGGCATTGGTGTTTTCATACCAGGCAATATACTCTTCATCACACAACTATAAAAGTTTTAGACGACGTGCCAAATCTTCTCAAACTTCTAAGAAAATAGAGGCACCCCATCAAAAACATTCTGAAGGTTCAGTAGCTGCTGAATGGTTTCCAATTGGAGATAGTGACAGGAGATTGGATAGGAGTCAGTGAACACGTGAGAGAGAAGATGGGGAAATGGGGCATTAAGGATTACTTTGAGAGCTGACAGACATTTGATGTGCCAAATAGCCTCCTTCGATATTATAAGAAAAAAATGAAGATATTCAAGTAAACCACATCAACTGATTTACCCTTATCTTCTCAACTGGTTCCAAACAATTCTAACAGATTTGTCACCTCTTAACTCGTGACTCTCACAATCACAGTATTATTTTCTAAAATCCTTGTTGATAATTTTAGCATTTTCCCTAATACTGACGTCAGATTGTCTGCTCTGTTGTTTCCTCTTTGCGCTCTGCCCCTCCTTCAATCAGAGTTGTTCCTATTCCAACAGTGAGAACTGTTCCAGAATTGACGGTATCATGGAAGATGCAGAGTCAGAATCCGGTTGAATATCACCGGCATGTGTCCTGAAATTTGTTGTTTTGTGGCAATACATAAAAAAAAACTTTAAATTACTTACATATATACAGAACATAGAATTTATATATAAATTATATACTTTATATATATGTAAAGTAGTGCAAAAACGAGAGGAAAGATAGTGAGGTAGTGTTCATGGGCTCACTGTCTATTCAGAAATCTGATGGCAGAGGGGAAGGAACTGTGCCTGAATCATTGAGTGTATGCCTTCAGGCTCCTGTACCTCCTCCTGATGGTAGCAATGAGAAGAGGGCTTGTGCTGGATGAATGGGTCCTTAATGATGGACGCTGCTTTTCTGAGGCATTGCCTTTTGACGGTGGGGAAGCTACCGCCCATGGAGCCAGCACAGCTTATTTTGCAATCTTGTGAAATGGCCTCTCCATACCAGTTTCCCTACTGCTTCCATTGCTTTCAACATCCTACAATGTAGGTCATCGGATACTGAAGATTTATTGCCAATAATTTCTCAGTAATGCTAAAATCTCAGGGAATTTGACATTTAGTTCTTCACTTTTTTTCTGGGAAATGTCCCATATCTTCTCCCACACAAAATATTAATTTTGTTTCTTTTCCCTTTTCATATTCTCCAGAAAACTTTCTCTTCTCTATGGCTTGAGCACTCATGAAACTTTCCCTTTCTTTCTGAATGCCTTGGTCCTTTGCTGAAAAATCCCCAGTCCCCAATCTCAAAGCTTATTTGGCTCCTTTTGCCTTTGAGCTAATACTATCTTTAACATCTTGGCAACACAGCTTGGCTGCTTTTCATGTTGGACTATTTTTTGCCTTAAAGAGATATTCTCCCACTTGTAGACTATGCATGAATTCTTTCTGTGTTAGTCCTTGCTTATTTTTTTTAAGTCATTTCCTAATCTGCACTGGCCAACTGTGTTCTGACGGACAGTTTTTGAATTGAAATATTGACCCTGTTCTTCTCTCTCCACAGGTGCTGCCTGACCTGCTGAGTGTTTCCAGCACTTTTTATTTTTTTGTGCTGCACCTCCTGCTTTTGCTGTTTCCAAAGTCGAGTTTATTGTCATCTGCACAAGTACGTGTGTGCACAGGTGCAAAGAAAAAAATACTTACAGTGTCACAGGCACATGTCTTTTTCAGCAAAGGTACAAGGCATTCAGAAAGAAAGAGCAAGTTTCATGAGTGGTTGAGCAACAGAGAGGATAAAGTTTCCTGGGTGGAGGGTCTTGGCTGAAACATCTTCTCTCTATTCTTTTTATAGATGCTGCCTGATCTGCTGAGTTCCTCCAGCATTTTATGTGTGTTTATAAATTTATAATTAAAATTTAAAATTTAATTTATGATTAAAACAAATAAAATATAAATTAAACATAGTTTTGACAAGGAAGAACACAATTAGAAATCTATTTTAGTACAAAGTGGCCACAGTGTTGTGGTACTGAGGTACTGATTAGGACTGCACAGCTTGTTCAAGAAATGAATGGTTGAAGGGAAGTAGCGCTCCTGAACCTGGTGGTGTGGATTCTGTAACTTGTTCTAGACCCCAAGATATAGAAACAGATGTAGGCCACTTGGTCCATCAAGTCTGCTCTGCCATTCTATCAGGGCTGATTTATTATTCCTCACAACCCCATTCTCTTGCCTTCTCCCCATAACCTTTGATGTCCTGACTAATCAAGAACCCATCAACCTCTGCTTTAAATGTATTCACATTTCTCCACATCTCAGACCATGATCTCTAATTGAACTAAACCATACAGTGACGACTGTTCCATAAAGACTTCTTGCCTGCTAGATCGCCAGTCAACCCTTTCTCATTCCACAAATACAAGTTCTAAAATAACCGCGTCTTGCTTGGGCTCATCTACACTTTGACCTTGAAACCCAGCTGTAATACATCCATTCTCCACAATATTGTTGCAAACCTGGTTTTCTCAATTAAACCAAGATTAACCTTCTTACTTGCCCTCTGTTGTCCCAACACAATGGATTTTGGTGGGTAGCCGCTTATTTGGAACAGCTTTTACAGAATAAAAACAAATTGAGAAAATAGCCAGGATCCCTTTCATTTATTTGGGACAATATGCTGCTTAATTATGGCAGGAGACTGTTGCTGAATAGGTTTACCTTGCATCCGTTGCGTGAACCTGTGTTAGACACTATACCATGCTTTGAGCAAACAGTTTTTAAATTGCATCAGCTGTGTATAATTGTGTTCACAGCAGACATTTTTGTCACTGATAGCTGGCAAGAAATAAGCAGTATGACAATTCAGAACTGTTTTGCTCACTGCGTTTTCAAGCATTCAGACTTGGAGATGCCAGAATGACTGGGAGTAAAAATGAAACGATTTTACTACTTCAACACATTAGGAACTATGAACAATTTGAAGGTATCGACAATCATCTTGAATGTTACAATGAAAACGAAGATTTGGAGGATGCAATTGTATGAAGCACCACACATAACACGCTGGAGGAACTCAGCAGGTCGGGCAGCATCCGTGGAAACGAACAGTCAATGTTTCGGGCCGAGACCCTTTGTCAGGACTATTGTATTGAGAAGTGTATGAAGGCAGTCCATTATACGCACCCAGTGTCTGAGCTGATTTTGTTCATTGCATATGTTGGATGAATTCCTCGGTCAATAACTATTAGGAACGAATGCAGTTTTGTTGTACTATTGTTCGCATTCTAATTTGCTCTTTATTTTAGTTAAATACATAATACGTTACTTAGTTTCAAACACAAGAAAATCTGCAGATGCTGGAAATCCAAGCAACACACACAAAATGCTGGAGGAACTCAGCAGGCCAGGCAGCATCTAAGGAAAAGAGTAAACAGTTGATGTTTCGGGCCAAGCCTTTCATCTGATGACTGGTCTTGGCCCAAAACGTTGATTGTTTACTCTTTTCCATCGACGCTGCCTGGCCTGCAGAGTTCCTCCAGCAGTTTGTGTGTGTTGCTCGTTACTTAGTTTGTCTCCTTTATACCTTTTTAACTATTTCCATGAAACTTCTGCTAACTGGAGCAGCAAAATGTATTGGTCCCAATGTGACCCAGTTAACTGGGATCCACTATAAGTACTCAACAATGACCAATCATTTATTGGACTATCAGCCATTCCCAAAAGTGTTCCCTGCCTTTTGCTGTTTCAGAGCTGGAAACACTTGATTTTACAGGCTGATTTCCTTCCGCAAGGATAGACGTTATGTCAAAAGGGCAGGCAGGTAGGTAGAGGTGAGTGTGGTGGGGAGAGGGAAGGTGACTCTGTTAATAAAAAATGAAATCAAATCCTTTGAAAGAGGTGACATAGGATCAGAAGATGTAGAATCCCTGTGGGTGGAGCTAAGAAACTACAATGTAAAAAGACCCTGATGGGAGCTACGTACTGGCCTCCAAACGGTAGCAGGATGTGGGCTACAATTATAATGGGAAGTAGAACATATATGACACAGGGACAATGTTATGATAGTCATGGGGGGTGTTTCAGGGTGATTGGGAAAATCAGTTTGGTGCTGATTTTGGATCCCAAGAGAGAGAATTTATAGAATGCCTACAAGATGCCTTTTTACAGCAGCTTGTAGTTGAGCCCACTAGGGGATCAGCTATTCTGGATTTGGTATTTGAACTGGATTTGATTAGGGCAAAGGAACCCTGAGGAGACAGTGATCATAATATGATAGAATTCACCCTGCCATTTGAGAGAGAAAAGCTAAACTCAGATGTATCAGTATTACAGGATGTGAAAGCTTTAGAGAAGATACAGAGGATATTTACCAGGATGCTACCTGGATTGGAGAGCGTGTCTTTTGAAGAAAGGGTGGGCTTTTCTCTTCGGAATGATGAATGATGAGAGGTGACTTGATAAAGGTGCATAAGATGATAGGAGTTACAGATAAAATGGACAGGCAGAGCCTTTATTCCAGGCTGGCTGTGGCTAATATGAAAGGACATACTTTTAAGGTATCGGGGCAATGTCAGGTAAGGTTTTTACACAGAGAGTGTTAAGTGCATTGAACCAGGGCTCATGATAGAAGTAGATACATTTGGGACATTAAAGAAATCTTAGATAGGCATATGGATGAAAGAAAAATGGAGGGCTCTGTGGGAAAGAAGGGATAGATTGATCTTGGAGTAGGTTACATGGCTGCCACAGCATCGTGGGCAAAATGACCGGTACCGTGCTGTACTATCCTATTGCCCATGTCCTATCTCAGTAACTCGGAACCTCTGATCACTCCTGCCCAGACAGTTACTTGTCTGCTTATTTGTGAGACTTTCACTGTTAATGGGGCTGATCACAACCAGAAACAGCCCTTTGATCTCATCCATCTCAATTAAAGTGCTTTTTAGGACAGTGCTATTCAGACCGAGAAATGGGTCGCAAATAGAGAGCACAAATTAGCCAATCAGCCTGCATCGTACATCCTCACATCCCTAGCAACTCTCCCTTTCAGCGTGTCTTTGAATCTACTCCCTCCCTCATTCTCACCTTCACCCTTGAGACGCACTTCTCTCCGCACCCTCTGGACTCTCACCACACTGGGGCCATTGACACACTCCATTTTGGCAATACTGATTCCCCACCCTGGGGATACTGACCTCACCCCAGGGACACTAACTCCCCAAGATGGGGGGGGCATTGACTTCACTGCAGGCTCGCGGGTTCCTCACCAAACCGACTGTATTACTGGACAGGGACAGGGTGTTAACCAAGGTCTTGGAGGGAAAGGTTTGAGGTCCCCCATATCCCATGGTGAGTCAGGGATAGTTTGTTGCAGACTGCTGCAGATTTCCCTGTCAGTGGGGGTTTCAGAGTGAAAGGAGGTGGGGGGAAAGGGGGCCTGGGGCAATCTCCAATACACTGGACACTGGACACTGGGTCCTTATTTGCCATTTATCCACCCTCTGACTGAAGAAAATTTAAGGATCTGTTGACCAAGACTCAAGTTCTGTCTGTGGTTCACTTTGCCCAGGGACAGTAAGGACATCTCTTTAGAACAGAGATGAGGAGGAATTTCTTCAGCCTGAACATGGTGAATCTGTGGAATTTATTGCCACAAACAGCTGTGGAGGCCAAGTCACTATCTAAAGCAGAGGTTGGTAGGTTCTTGATTACTAAGGGTGTCAAAGTTTATGGGGAGAAGGCAGGCAAAAGGGCTTGAGAGGGTTAGTAAATCAGCCTTGATCAAATGGTGGAGCAGACTGGATGGGGCCAAATGGCCTAATTCTACTCCTATGTCTGATGATCTTCGGGTCTTACTCCACTTCAAACACCATGTTTTGTTCCAAAATAGTTTTATTAGAAATATTAACAAATCTTTAATTTAAAACTGTCCAGGATATCCTGAAGGACATACAGTCCACACATCCTCTCTGGATGGACCTGGTGGAAACAAAGGTTTGTAACAAAAATCAAGCTGCTGAGGGTTGAGCAGCCTCTGAGGAGGCAGACAACTGATTGATGTTTTGGGTCAGGACTGAGAGTGTAGGGGGGAGACAGCCAGCATAAAGAGGTGAGAGGGATGGAGGGGTTGGGGGTCCCCTCTCACCATTTAGACTGCAGGAAAATGTTTACCATCTGCCCAGAGGGGGACATCTAGCCAGAGACAAGACTTACCCCGATCCCTTTCTAGTTGTCCCATTGACCATTTCAAAAATACTTCTCTCTCTTTGTCTCTCTCTCTCTACCCCTCCCTGCTCCCTCCTCATTTATTATCAAAGTGTGTCTCAGTGAAACAGAGAATGTACAATCCCTCACTTCCCTTGCCCTTAAGTCCTCGATCTTTCTCTCCAATGACTGTACTTTCGCCAGTACAGTAGGTAGCTGTGGTCGAGTTCCCTGTTGCTTCAACCTGTTTTGAAGTCTGCCTCTTCTTTTGCAGTTTCTATGGTGCACATCCCCTTGCTTCAAGGTGCTGTACCTGCATTCCCGAGTGTCAAGTCCTTCTGGGAATCATAAGTCACTAGTGCAGTTAGACAGCTCAAAAGTACAATCTTCTTTTTCAGTCACGATGCAGGATCTATCTCATCAACCATCCTCTTTCCTTCACAGATGCTGCCTGGCCCACTGATTACTTAAAACAGTTTGTCATTTTCCTCCCGTTGAAAGTGTCTTGACTGGTTGTATCATGGTTTGGTATGGGAATTCGAATACACGGGAACATGGCAAAGAATGCAGCATGATATAGATCAGTTGCAGATGTGGGTTGAGAAATGGCAGATGGAGCTTAACCCAGATTAACGTGAGGTGCTACACCTCAAGAGGGGAAATGCAAGGAGACAGTACATTGTTCAGGACAAGGTCCTTAACAGTGTTGATGAGCAGAGAGGTCTTGGGATCCAAGTTCACAGCTCCTTGAGAGTGGTTACACAGGTTGATAAGGCGGTTAAAGAGGCTGACGGAAAGCTCGCTTTTATTAGTCGAGGCATTGAGTTCAAAAGTCAAGTGGTTATGTTGTAATTTCATAAAACTCTGGTTGGGCCACATCTGGAGTATTGCATACAGTTCTGATTGCTCCACTGAAGGATGTTGAGGCTTAGGAGAGGCTGCAGAAGAGGTTGACCAGGTTGCTGCCCAGTTTAGAGGGCATGTGCTATAACAAGAGGCTGGATAAACTTGGGCTGTTTTCTCTGGAGCGGCGAAGACTGAGGGGAGATCTGATAGAGGTTTATAAGATTATGAGAGGAATAGATAGAGTGGACAGAGAGAATCTGTTTCGCCGGGTAGAAATGTCTAATACCAGAGGGCATGCATTGAAGGTGAGAGGGGGTAGGTTCAAGGGGAATGTGACGGGTAAGTTTTTTACTCAGAGAGTGGCTGGTTTGGTGGTAGAGGCAAATACATTGGAGGCTTTTAAGAGACATTTTGGTAGGCACATGGATGGAAGGAAGATGGAGGGGTATGGACATGGTGTAGGTAGGAGGGATTAATGTTTGGCTGTTTTTGATTTGCTTTTTAGCTGGTTCAGCACAACATTATGGGCTGAATGGCCTGTTTCTGTGCTGTATTGTTCAACTGGAGAGGACAGAGTTCAACTGTGACATCCATATTAGTTGTAACAATAACTATGACTCCAATCCAGATTACAGGCGAAGGCCCAGGGGCAGAGTCTGAGGTTCAGGAAAGAAATCTACTTGAGGGGAACATCCCCAGGTCTGACTTGAGGTCTTTCAGAGAGCCTTTAGATATCTGTGTCTATTCCATTGTCTGTCTTCATTCCAGTGCCAAAGAAGGCAACACCAACCTGCCTAAATGACTATCGTCCAGTGGCATTAACATCATGAAGAGCTTTGAGCGGCCAGACATGGAGCACATTAAAGCCTTTCTCCTGGATACATTGGACCCTTTCCAGTTCACTTTTCTCAAGTCGATCCACGGATGATGCAATAGCCTCTGCCCTCCACTCGTCCTGTCCCACCTGGAAAATGGGGTCTCATATGCCAGGCTGATCTTTATAGACCTTCCGGTTTAACACAATCATAGCCCAGAAATTGGTGGGGAAACTGTTCTTGCTGGGCCTCAATACCTCCCTCTGCAGCAGGATCCTAGACTCCTTAAAAGAAAGGCCATGGTCAGTCCGAGTGGGCAGCAACGTCTCTAGTCCCATTACGGAGAGCTCCAGCAGTCCCCAGTGCTGTTCACACTGCTGACGCATTACTGGTTGCAGGATTCAGCTCAAACCGTGTCATCAAGTTTGCAGATGACACAATAGTGGTTGTTCTTGTCAACAACAATGGAGTGGTGTGAGAAGAATAACCCAAGTTTGAACGTGGCGGAGACCAAGGAGATCTTTTAAGACCTCAGGAAGGTGCAGATGAACCATCTCCCTCCGTGAATCCATGGCTCCTCCATAAAGAGAGTTTAGTGCACCAAGATCCTGGGAGTTCTCATCACCAATGACCTCATTTGGTCCCTCAATATCCCATCCCTGAACAAGAAGGCAGAGCTGTGTCTCCACTTTCTAAGGAGATTGAGGAAGGCGAGGCTCCCAGCCCCCATCTTAACTGAATTTTACAGGAATACCACTGAGAGCATGCTGACAAGTTGCATCTCCATCTGGTATGGGAGCAGCCAAACATTGGACCGGAAGTCCCTACAAAGGACTGTGAAAACAACTGAGAGGATCATAGGGTCTCCCTACCATCCATCAGGGACATTTATCAGGATCCTTAGTATTATTAAGGATCCTACCCATCCATTCAGCATCAGGCAGGAGACTCCAACGCATAAAGACAAAAATGGTCTGGATGGAAAACAGTTTCTTCCCTCAGGCCAAGAGACTTCTGAACTCCCGGCTACATCGTATTTGAAGTGTCACCGGCTAAGTTGTTACAATATTTAACTTATGCACTTTAGTTTGTTTATTTATGCGTAATCCATCTGTAAATTTCGTAAGTTATAATGTGTTATATGAGTAATGTGCTTTACATCCTGGATTGGAGAAACGTTGTCTCATTTGATGGTATACATGTATATAGTTAAGTGACAATAAACTTGACTTGACTTGACTTGACTTCTCTTAGAAAAGAAGATGTACTCATCTTTGAATGCGGAGACACACAGAGTTCAGGTTTACATGGTACCTGCCTCACCAAGGAGCTGGAGCTGTTGTGGATCTGACAGCAGTGGTGCAGAGAGATGTTTCAGACCCAGAGGGACGGTAGGCATGCCCCACCCTTCTTCAGCCTCCACTGACAGACCACAGAGGAGAGAAGGTATTTTAGGTTCCACGAGGAATCCTCACGGAATCTCCTTGCTGAAGACACACCGACGTGGAAACAAGTGAGGCTCCTTTTTCCCTATCTTGAGAGGCTGGAGAGTTTGGTCTGCATTCAGAGGAACGAGGAGCAACTTTATTCATATTAGATATTGTGGAGGCTTGATAGTGTGTATGAGAAGATTCTACTAGAGGGAGAGTCATGAAAGAAAGGGACAAAGTTAAATAAGGCCCCAGTCATTTAAAACCAAGGTGTGTAAAAATTCCATCTCTCTCTCTGTGGGCAGTGAACCTCTGGAATTCTCTGCCACCAAGGATGGTGAAAGCCATTAAATATACATAGGGGAAGATTAATAACTATTTGAAAGATTGAGGATTTGAAGGTGATGGGAACTGACATGGAAGAGGAGCCAAGGACAGCCAATCTTGTATTGAAGGTAGGACAGGTTTGAGACTGAGAGGACTAATTAAAGGCTGTCACGAGTCTTGTGGCCCATCAGGCCGGTGCTTATGCCAGTGGGGTGAAGCGACTGAGAGTACAAGACTCCCCCACCCCCCAGATAGGACGCCAGTCTATCGCGAGGTTAACCCCCAGCATTTTTGCCGTACCCATTCTCAGCTGGGTAAACTGGAGCATTGAGCGGTTAAGTGCCTTGCTCAAGGACATACACGCTGCCTCAGCCGAAGCTCGAACCCACGACCTTCAGATCACTAGTCCAATGCCCTAATCACTTGGCCACGCACCACCCAAGAGAGGCCTAATCCACTCCTATTTTTGGTGATCAGTGAGAGTTTTTCTCCCAAACTAGTCATTGATCCCATTCCCATTCTGACATGTCTATCCACAACCTCCTCTACTGTAAAGATGAAGCCACACTCAGGTTGGAGGAACAACACCTTATATTCCGTCTGAGTAGCCTCCAACCTGATGGCATGAACATTGACTTCTCTAACTTCCGCTAATGCCCCACCTCCCCCTCGTACCCCATCCGTTATTTATTTATATACACACATTCTTTCTCTCTTGCTCCTTTTTCTCCCTCTGTCCCTCTGACTATACCCCTTGCCCATCCTCTGGTTTTTTCCCCCCCTCCCCCTTTTCCTTCTCCCTGGGCCTCCTGTCCCTTGATCCTCTCATATCCTCTTTGCCAATCACCTGTCCAGCTCTTGGCTCCATCCCTCCCCCTCCTGTCTTCTCCTATCATTTTGGATCTCCCCCCTCTCCCTCCCACTTTCAAATCTCTTACTAGCTCTTCCTTCAGTTAGTCCTGACGAAGGGTTTTGGCCCAAAGCGTCGACTGTACCTCTTCCTAGAGATGCTGCCTGGCCTGCTGCGTTCACCAGCAACTGTGATGTGTGTTCATTGATGTAGCAGGCCCAGGAAACATAGAAAACCTACAGCACAATACAGGCCCTTCGGCCCACGATTCTATGCCGAACATGTACTTACTTTAGAAATTACCTAGGGTTACCCATAGCCCTCTATTCTAAGCTCCATGTACCTATCCAGGAGCCTCTTAAAAGACCCTATCGTATCCGCCTCCACCACAGTTGCTGGCAGCCCATTCCACACACTCACCATTCTCTGCGTAAAAACTTACCCCTGACATCCCAGGTGAAGGGAAGGTGAGACTGTGTAGAAAGAGAGCTCGACTTTGAATTTCTTATGCATTGAATTTTACAGCTGCCGCATATCAACCAATTTCATGGCATATGTCAGTGATATTAAAACTGATTCTGATTCTGATTCTTGTTTAACCGGTGTGCAAAGGTGATAATCACTTCACTTCCTCACTGACCCGGGTGTATTGCTAACAAGCTGACTTCCCGGAATTGTGCCGACTGCCTCTCTGTTGCCAGTAAACTGAGCCAGCCCGTCTTCCTAAGAAGGCCTCTGCTCTGGACAGATTGGATTTATTTTTCAGTGCCAAATGAGAGCAGCTAGAATTGGAGGGTGTGTTTGTTTTTCACTGAAAAGGCCCTTGGCTGGTAAACAGATCTGTGAGCAAACAGTCCACAGCCTTTCAAGGATGCTTTGCCAAGGAAACAAGTTCCTGTTCACTGATTAACAGACTTCAGCAGTACAATAATGTCAGACTTCAGCAGTACAATAATGTCAGCTCCATGTGAGCCAATCTTCGTACTTCCTTCAGGCAGACTTTCTGTCTGAAGGTGACACAAGCTCGATTCTTGTGGACAGGAGCAGGTGTGAGCAGTGACTAGTGTGAGTAGGGTCTGGTGTGAGTTGGGTCTGTTGTGAGTTGGGACTGGTGTGAGCAGCTTCTGGTGTGAACAGGGGACTGTTATGAGCAGGGATGGGTCTGGACAAACACTGGTGTGAATAGTGGTCGTTGTGAGCAGGGTCTGTTGTGAGCAAGGTTGGTTGTGAGCAGAGATGCTGAAATGTTCATTCTGCTTCCTTCTCTACAGATGCTGCCTGACCAGCTAAATGTTTCCAGCAACTTTCTGTTTCAGAAACATAGAAACATAGAAAATCTACAGCACAATACAGGCCTTCCAGCCCACAAAGCTATGCCAAACATGTCCTTACCTTAGAAATTACCTAGGGTTACCCATAGCCCTCTATTTTTATAAGCTCCATGTACCTATCCAGGAGTCTCTTAAAAGACCCTATCGTATCTTCGTCCACCACCGTCACCGGCAGCCCATTCCACGCCCTCACCACTCTGTGCGTAAAGAACTTACCCCTGACATATCCTCTGTACCTACTTCCAAGCACCTTAAAACTGTGCCATCTCGTGCTAACCACTCCAGCCCTGGGAATAAGCCTCTGACTATCCACACAATCAATGCCTCTCATCATCTTATACACCTCTATCAGGTCACCTCTCATCCTCTGTCACTCCAAGGAAAAAAGGCTAAGTTCACTCTTGAATTTCCAGCATCTGCAGAATTCCTGTTGTTTAAGTTCACTCAACCTATTCTCATAAGGCATGCTCCCCAGTCCAGGCAATGTCCTTGTAAATCTCCTCTGCACCCTTTCCACATCCTTCTTGTAGTGAGGCGACCAGAACTGAGCACAGCACTCCAAGTGGGGTCTGACCAGGGTCCTATATAGCTGCAACATTACCTCTTGGCTCATAAACTCAGTCCCATGGTTGATGAAGGCCAATGCACCATATGCTTTCTTAACCACAGAGTCAACCTGCACAGCAGCTTTGAGTGTCCTATGGACACAGACCCCAAGATCCTTCAGATCCTCCACACTGCCAAGAGTCTTACCATTAATACTATATCTGCCATCATATTTGACCTATCAAAATGAACAACCTCACACTTATCTGGGTTGAACTCCATCTGCCACTTCTCAGCCCAGTTTTGCATCCTATTGATGTCCTGCTGTTACCTCTGACAGCCCTCCACACTATCCACAACACCCCCAACGTTTGTGGCATCAGCAAATTTACTAACCCATCCCTCCACTTCCTAATCCAGGTCATTTATAAAAATCACAAAGAGCGGGGGTCCCAGAACAGATCCCTGAGGCACACCACCTGCATGCAGAATATAATCCGTCTACAACCACTCTTTGCCTTCTGTGGGCAAGCCAGTTCTAGATCTACATAGCAATGTTCCCTTGGATCCCATGCCTCCTTACTTACACACTACATCTACGGCTCTACCTTCACCAATGTGTCTAGTCACATCCTCAAAAATTCACTCAGGCTCGTAAGGCACAACTTGCCTTTCACAAAGCCATGCTGACTATTCCTAATCATATGATGCCTCTCCAGATGTTCATAAATCCTGCCTCCCAGGATCTTCTCCATCAACTTACTAACCACTGAAGTAAGACTTGCTGGTTTATAATTTCCTGGGCTGTCTCTACTCTCTTTCTTGAATAATAGAACAACATCCACAACCCTCCAATCCCCCGGAATCTCATTGACGATGCAAAGATCATTGGCAGAGGCTCAGAAATCTCCTCCCTCGCCTCCCACAGTAGCCTGGGGTACATCTCATCTGGTCCTGGTGACTTATCCAACTTGATTTTTTCCAAAAGCTCCAGCACATCCTCTTTCTTAATATCTATATGCTTAAGCTTTTCAGTCTGCTGTAAGTTATCCCTACAATCGCCAAAGTCCTCTTCTGTTGTGAATACCAAAGCAAAGTATTCATTAAGTATATCTGCTATCTCCTCTGGTTCCATATACACTTTTCCACTGTCACATGTGATTGGTCCTATTCTCTCATGTCTTATCATCTTGCTCTTCACATACTTGTAGAATGCTTTGGGGTTTTCCTTAATCCTGTCCGCCAAGGTCTTCTCATGGCCCCTTCTGGCTTTCCTAATTTCTTTCTTAAACTCCTTTCTGCTAGCCTTATAATCTTCTAGATCTCTATCATTAACTAGCTTTTTGAACTCTTCATAAGTGCTTCTTTTCACCTTGACTAGATTTACAACAGCCTTTGTACACCACGGTTCCTGTACCCCACCATAACTTCCCTGTCTCATTGGAACATACCTATGCAGAACTCCACGCAAATATCCCCTGACTGTTTGCCACATTTTTTCCATACATTTCCCTGAGAACATCTGTTCCCAATTTATGCTTCCAAGTTCCTACCTGACAGCTTCATATTTCCCCTTACTCCAATTAAACACTTTGCTAGCTTGTCTGTTCCTATCTCTCTCCAGTAAAGGAGATAGAATTGTGATCACTATCTCCAAAATGCACTCCCACTAAGAGATCTGACACCTGACCAGATTCATTTCCCAATACCAGATCAAGTACAGCCTCTCCTCTTGTAGACTTATCTACATATTGTGTCAAGAAACCTTCTTGAACACACCTGACAAACTCCACCCCGACTAAACCCCTCACTCTAAGGAGGTGCCAATCCATATATGGGAAATCATAATCTCCCACCATGACAACCCTGTTATTCTTACACCTTTCCAAAATCTGTCTCCTTATCTGCTCCTCAATGTCCCTGTTACTATTGGGTGGGCTATAAGAAACAACCAGTGGAGTTATTTACCCCTTCCTGTTCCTAACTGTCACCTACAGAGACTCCGTAGACAATCTCTCCATGGCTTCCTCCTTTTTTGCAGCCATGACACTATTTCTGATCAACAGTGCTATGCCCTCACCTCTTTTACCTCCCTCCCTGTCCTTTCTAAAACATCTAAAGGCTGGTACTCGAAGTAACCAATCCTGCCCCTGAGCCATCCAGGTTTCTGTAATGGCCGCAACATCATAGTTCCAAGTACTGATCCACACTCTAAGCACATCTGCTTTGTTCATAATACTCCTTGCATTAAAATAGACACATCTCAAACCATCGGTCTGAGCGCATCCCTTCTCTATCACCTGCCTATCCTCCGTCTCGCACTGTCTCCAAGCTTTCTCGATTTGTGAGCCAACCTCCTCCTCCCCATTCTCTTCAGTTCAGTTCCCAGCCCCCAGCAATTCTAGTTTAAACTCTCCCCAGTAGCCTTAGCAAACCTCCCCGCCAGGATATTGGTCCCCCTGGGATTCAAGTGCAACTCGTCCTTTTTGTACAACAGCCCCAAAAGAGGTCCCAATGAGCCAGAAATTTGAATCCCTGCCTCCTGCTCCAATCCCTCAGCCACGCATTTATCCTCCACCTCACTCTATTCCTATACTCACTGTCACATGGCACAGGCAGTAATCCGAGTAATCCCAGGACCTTTGAGGTCCTGCTTCTCAGCTTCCTTCCTCACTCCATGTAGTCTGCTTTCAGGACCTCCTCCCTTTTCCTGCCTATGTCGTTGGTACCAATATGTACCACGACCTCTGGCTGTACTCCTTCGGAATTCAGGATATCGTGGACGCAATCAGAAACATCCCGGACTCTGGCACCTGGGAGGCAAACTATCATCCGCGCTTCTTTCCTGCGTCCACGGAATCGCCTGTCTGACCCCCTAACTATAGAGTCCCCTATCACTGCTGCCATCCTCTTCCTTTCCCTACCCTTCTGGGCCACAGGGCCAGACTCTGTTGCTTCCCCCAGGTAGGCCGTCCTCTCCAACAGTACTCAAGCAGAACACTTATTGTCAAGGGGTACAGCCACTGTGGTACTCTCTAGCGCCTGCTTTTTGCCCTTCCCTCTCCTGACTGTGACCCACTTATTTGTCTCCCCAGGCGCCAGAGTGACTACTTGCCTATAGCTCCTCACTATCACCTCCTCACTCTCCCTGACCAGACGAAGGTCATCGAGCTGCAGCCCCAGTTCCCTAACATGGTCCCTAAGGAGCTGCAGCTCAACGCAGCTGGCGCAGGTGTGGCCGTCCGGGAGGCTGGGAGTCTTGGTTTCACATTTCCTGCATCTGCAGGTTTTTGTTGATTTTCATTTACCGCACCTCCTTGCTGTCTGTTCCGTTCTCTTTACAGTTCACTATGCTTCCACCTTTGCAGATTTGCAGATCGTCACTGTACACCAAGTTCAAGTCATTCATAAATGTAAGGGAGCACAATTCTTCTCAGACTGAACCCGGGGGAAATTCCACTGTAGAGTTCCATCCAGACCAGAAATAACCTTTCAACACTACTCTCTGTTTCCTGTTCGTCAATATTCTGCCCTTGCTACTTACAGCCCTTACACTGCGTGACCTTCTCTCTTTGTCTGTGCCTCTGAGTTGAGGACGGCCCTAACACTCAACAGGTTTTTTTTCCCTGGAGTGAAGGAGGCTGAGGCATGACTTTATATAAAATGTCCCTTTAGAACAAAATCTGTGGAATTCATTGCTGCAGACAGCTGTGGAGGCCAAATCATTGGGTACATTTAAAGTGGAGTTTGTTAGGTTCTTAATTAGCCAGGGCATCAAAGATTACGGGGAGAAGGCAGGAGAATGGGGATAGTAAATCAGCCATGATGGGATGGTGGAGCAGACTCGATGGGCCGAATGGCCTAATCCTACTCCTACATCTTACAGCCTCATCTTGAGGGGTGTAGGTAAGGTAAATTGTTGCCTCCTATCAGCCACAGTTAGCGTTAGTCCAAAGCTGTGATTCTGTAAGAGTCATCATATTGGCAGAGGTGATGAATGATTCCACTGGAGTTTGTGCTGGGTTCTCAGCCATTAGGTGCATATGTTGGACAGAAGCCAGGTGTCATTTTGTCATACAAAGACAGGTGACGGTGTTTGCAAAGCTGTAGAGGGTTGTAGGTTCAGCCAACTCCATCTCAGGCACAAGCACCATTGAGAATACTGTCGAGAGGAGCTGCCTTGAGAATGCAGCATCTGAGGGGGTCACCATTTCGAACAGACCTCTTCTAATCACCACCATCAGGAAGGAGGCACAAGAGTCTGAAAACCCACACTCAATGATTTAGAAACAGTTTCTTCCCCTCTGACACTAGATTTCTGAATGGCCCATGAAGCCATGAACACCAAGCCACCACTCCTCTCTTTGCACCTTTCGTTTACTTTAGTAATTTGTAGTAATTTCATATCTTTGCTCTGTGTCACTGCTACAAAACTACAAATTTCACCTAACCTAGGTCAGTGATAATAAACCTGGTTTTGCTTGCGTAGTATTCTGGATACGCTGATTCATAGTTCAAACTAAATTTAGCGGATTATATACATGCCACCACATACAACGCTGAGATTTGTTTTCTTGTGGGCATAGCCGGCAATTCCAACAAACACAATAGAAACAAGCACTTCCATCCGCAGTGATGAAGAGATTTGAGAGGCCGGTGTTGAAACATATCAACTCCTGTCTGAGTGGTGACTTCGATCTGCTCCAATTTGCCTACTAGAGCAACAGGTCCACAGAAGATGCCATCTCATTGACTCTTAACACAACCCTGGAACACCTGGACAGCAAAGATGCATACATCAGGATGCTCTTTATTGATTTCACCTCGACATTTAACACCATCATCCCCTCAAAACTAATCAGTAAACTCCAAGGCCCGGGCCTCAGTTCCCTCTTGTGCAATTGGATCCTGGATTTCCTCACTTGCAGACCCCAGTCAGCTAAGATTGGCAAAGACATCTCCTGCACAATCTCCACTGGCACAGGTACACCGCAGGGATGTGTGCTTAGCCCCCTGCTCTACTCACTTTGCACTTATGACTCTGTGGCTATGTACAGCTCCAACACCACATACAAGTTTGCTGATGACACCACTGTTGTAGGCCAAATCAAAGGTGGTGATGAATCAGCATCGAGGAGAGAGGATGAACATTTGTCTGAGTGGTGTCATAATAACAACCTCTCACTCAATGTCAGCAAGACAAGAAACTGATTGTAGACATCAGGAGAGGGAAATCAGAGGTCCATGAGCCAGTAGTCATCAGAGGATTAAAGGTGGAGAGGGTCAGTAACTTTAATTCCTGAGTGCCACTATCTCTGAGGACCTGTTCTGAACCATCATATAAATGTAATTGCAAAGAAAGCATGACAGTGCCTCTACTTCCTCAGGAGTCTGCAGAGGTTCGGCATGTCATCGAAACCTTGGTAAACTTGTATAGATGTGTGGTGGAAAGTGTGCTGACTGGCTGCAGTTCAGCCTGGTATGGGAACACCAATTCCTTTGAGCAGAAAATCCTGCAAAGGTAGCGGATTCGGCCCAGTATATCACGGGTAAAACCCTCCTAACCATTGAGCACATCTACATGAAACACTGTCGTAGGAAAGCAGCATCTATTATCAAAGATCCTCACCACCCAGGCCATGCTCTTTTCTCGCTGCTGCCATCCATCAGGTGGAAGGTACAGGAGCCTCAGGACTTGCACCACCAGGTTCAAGAACAGTTACTACCCCTCAACCATCAGACTCTTGAACGAAAGGGCACTCATTCAACTACACTCATTCCATTTCTGGTGTTCCCACAACCAACAGTCTCACTTTAAGGACTCTTTATCTTGTCATTTCATGCTTGTTATTTATATTTGCATTTGTACAGTCTGTTGTTCATTGATCCTGTTTACCGTTACTGTTCTGTAGATTTGCTAAGTATGCCTACAGAAAAAAGAGTCTCAGGGTTGTATGTGGTGACACGTATGTACTCCGATAATAAATGTTACTTTGAATTTTAAACTTGAGATGACTGCACCCAACAAGATGGATAAACAACCAATGTACAGAGGACTTTAAAAGAATGTTGCTTAAAGTGTAATTCAGTGAGTGTAATTCAGAAGTGTAATTCAGTGAGTGTAATTCAGAATGTGATTCAGTGAGTGTAATTCAGAAGTGTAATTCAGTGAGTGTAATTCAGTGAGTGTAATTCAGAATGTGATTCAGTGAGTGTAATTCAGAAGTGTAATTCAGTGAGTGTAATTCAGAAGTGTAATTCAGAAGTGTAATTCAGTGAGTGTAATTCAGAAGGGTAATTCAGAAGTGTAATTCAGTGAGTGTAATTCAGAATGTGATTCAGTGAGTGTAATTCAGAAGTGTAATTCAGTGAGTGTAATTCAGAAGTGTAATTCAGTGAGTGTAATTCAGAATGTGATTCAGTGAGTGTAATTCAGAAGTGTAATTCAGTGAGTGTAATTCAGAAGTGTAATTCAGAAGTGTAATTCAGTGAGTGTAATTCAGAAGGGTAATTCAGAAGTGTAATTCAGTGAGTGTAATTCAGTGAGTGTAATTCAGAAGTGTAATTCAGTGAGTGTAATTCAGTGAGTGTAATTCAGAAGTGTAATTCAGTGAGTGTAATTCAGTGAGTGTAATTCAGTGAGTGTAATTCAGAAGTGTAATTCAGTGAGTGTAATTCAGAAGAGCTGTATTTAGAAGTTTAGTAAGCTGCCTGTGGCTTACTAGCATCATCTTGCCCCGCACCCCCCCCACAATAACCCATAGTAACTCTCTCACTATGCCTGATGTGGAATAATCAGACTACGACTGAGTCCTAAATCAGAATTTAGTTTTCTGATATAAAGTATTTGTAGTTCACAGAAGATGAGAATGGGGATTTCATTGGTCGGGTCCTTTTCAAGCAAAGTAGTTTGAGGAACAGTACTTTCTAGATAAACCCAGAGGCGGCAGAGACACATGACATAACAGAGTGGCTATACCCACTCATGGGGAAGGCTTTGGGAGTAAACCCCAAGGAAAAATCTGGAGCTGGAGTCCCTAAGGCAGTCTCACATTGAGTTCAATGCCGACTGGCAACTCCTGAGAAGCTACTGGTCCCAAACTGCATCGGTCTCTCCCGTTCCTTTGGATTCATCAGCTGCGTGGAGAGGGGAGCCTGCTGCATGGGCAAGAGCTTGCTGTCTATAACTTACTGTCCTGGCTTGAGAACAGCTGGGATGTCCATATATACTGTGCACCCTCAGGGATGGAAATTCATCAGAAGAGCCTTTTGAGACGAATGGAGTACAAAAAGACTGATGAACCCTGGTTGGTTCAAACTCGGAAGCACTCAGAAAATAAAACAATACTGCAAATGCTGGAAATTTAAAATAAAAACAGTAAATACAGAAAATACTGGAAACAATCTATGTGTCAGGCTAAATGTGTGGGAAGTTATTTCCAGCATCTGCAGATTTTTGTCTCACTTACTTGCTGAACTTGCTGCCATTCCTCTTGCAGGAAGGCCTAACCCAAAGAAGCTCTGCTCTGCTTGATGCCATTTCTCATCCTGTACTTCCTACACCAAATGAATCACCCCAATACCATAGCTCTGCAAGAAAAACTAGAAGCTATGCCAGGATTTATATCTCAAGTAGATTGTATCCCTTGAATTAAGAAATATTTAGAGATACAGCACAGAATAGGCTCTTCGGCCTTTCGAGCTGTACCTGACAAACTCGATTTAACTCTAACCTAATCATAGGACAATTTATGACTCACCTACTTGGACTGGGACTGTGGGAGGAAACGGAAGGAACTGGAGGAAACCCAAACATTCCTGGGGAAGGACATACAAACTCCTCACAGAGGATGCTGGGATTGAATTCCAAACTCTGACGCCCTGAAATACCGTTGTGCTAACCATTACACTAGCATGGCTGCCATTTGAAAGGGTTCTGCTGCCTAGTAAAAGCTAGGGTCAGGTAATTCAGGATTAAATGTCTGCCAAGAGCTTTAGAAATTTATAATTCTACCTATAAGACTGGCTGGTGGCGTAGTGGCATCAGCGCTGGACTTCGGGGCGAGAGGTCCTGAGTTCAAATCTGGCTGGCTCCCTTGCATGCTCTCCATCTGTGCCTGGGTTGAATGTGTTACGTACCCCGTAACTGGGTTGCCAAACCAGCAGAAATGGATCACTCAGTTGGAGTCTGGATTACTAGAACTAAGAAAGTTTTATTAAAGAAACAAGGAACACAGTACTCTAATCAAAAGGATAATGAATGCAACAGTTCAGCAATGATAAATACACATGTACACAGAATTCAGATAACAGGATCAATCAAGCTCTATCGTTGTCTAGGGGTAAATGACCAGTTTCAAAGTGACGCAAAGTTCAGTTCAATTTAGTTCAGTTCAGTTCGCAGTAATCGCTGCCGTGGGAGATGGACAGTGGGGGGAAGGAGAGAGAGAGCAACACGAATGAATATTCAAACAGCTTCCACACACAGACCTTCGATATTCTTCGCAGTCAGCTTTCGTGCGAGCCCTTTGTGATGTCTTCTGAGGTCACCAACTGTGACCCCTCCGTTTCCAGATATGATCGTTTCTCTGCGGTGAAACCTGGCACCCAGGCAAGGGCGGACACACACCAGGTTCCTGCCGATCGTACCTTTCCACCCTGTGCGTCTATGGCTTGGTCCCGCAATCAGCCCGCCAAAACCTCCCACCGACTTGTGGGAGACGCACCGCTTCCAGGGTCTCGTTACCTCGGGGTGTTGTGTGTGTCTTGCCTTAGCGAACCTGTCCCTTTTTATCCCCCTGCTGGGGTATCGCCTGTCCATCACTTCAAACAGTTCAGGGTTCAAAGGGGGAGCCGATCTTGACAGCTCTCCTTCCCCTTCATTAACATCTCCAAATGCTGCTCCATTGTTTTCCTTATCTCTCTTTCTCCTGAAGACAGGTGGCAGACCAACTGGTGATCCCACTGGTGCCAGCACAGGACAGTTAACATCTTAATCTATGTGTACTCTCGTCACAAATGTCAAGCTAACAACTCAACCTCATAAAAAAAGCCTGGAGCGGGATGGGCTCTGCCAGGTTTCAGATGCCCAAGACACGCCATACGATGAGCATACCAAAAAAAGGCTTGTCATGACGGCGTCCCGACGGCTCTACCAGGAGTTGACACACACACAGACACACACACACAAACAGACAGACACACACACACACAAACAGACACACGCACACAGACGCACACTCATACACACAGACACACACACTCACTCTCACACACACAGATACACACACACACACACACACACACCATACATAGACACACACATATACACACACATACTCACACTCACACACACACACTCACACACACAATCCTCTCTCTGATACACATACACGCACATGCACACACACATGCACGTGCACACACACACACACACACACACACACACACGCACAAGCACACACACACCTATAAGACCATAAGATAATAGCAGCCGAATAAGGACATTTAGTCCATTGCGTCTGCTCTGCCATTTCATCATGGCTGATCCAATTTTCCTCTCCTGCCCCAGTCTCCTGTCTTCTTCCTGTATCCCCTTCATGCTCTGACTAATCAAGAATCTTTAAATCTCTGCCTTAAAAACATTCAGTGATGTGGCTTCCACAGCTGCCTGTGGCAATGAATTCCACAGATTCATCATTCTCTGGCTAAAGAAATGACTCCTCATCTCCATTCTAAATGGATGTCCCTCTAGCCTGAAGTCGTGGCATCTGGTCCTGGACTTGCCCCACCATAGGAAACATCCTCTCTATCTAGGCCTTTGAAAATTCGATAAGTTTCAATGATAGCCCCCTCATTTTTCTGAATTCTAGTGGGTACAGGCCCAGAGCCATCAATCAACCCTCATATAGTAACCCTTTCATTCCCAGGATCATTCTCGTGAACCTCCTCTGAACTCTATCCAATGTCAGCATATCTTTTCTTAGATAAGGGGTCCAAAGCTGCTCACAATACTCCAAGTGTGGCCTCACCAATGTTTTAAAGCCTCAGCATTACATCCTTGCTTTTATATTCTAGTCCTCAACCACTGACTTAACCTGTAAGTTAATCTTTAAGGAATACTGCACAAATACTCCCAAATCCTTTTGCACCTTAGATTTTTGTATTTTCTCTTCAGATAGAAAATAGTCTATGCTTTTATTTCTTCTACCAAAGTGCATGACACTGTAGTCCATCTGCCACTCTGTCCATCCTCCTACTCTGGCCTTCTGGCAATCCAATATCTACCGTCACCCCTCTTTTACTTTTTATATATCCAAAGAAACTTTTGGTATCCTCATTGATATTATTAGCTAGCTTATCTTCGTATACCATCTTTTCCCTCTTTGTGATTTTTTTAGTTGCCTACTGTTGGTTTTTAAAACCTTCCCAATCCTCATAACTTCCCACTAACTTTTGCTCTATTATTGCCCTCTTTGGCTTTTATGTTGGCTTTGACTTCTCTTGTCAGCCACAGTTGCACCATCCTGCCTTTGGAGTACTTCTTCTTTGGGACGTATCTATCCTGTGCCTTCTGAATTGCTCCCAGAAACTCCAGGCATCATCTCTGTAGGGTCTCCTTCTAATCAACTTTGGCCAGCTCCTCTCTTGCCTTTACTGAACTGTAAAACTGATACACCTGACTTTATCTTCTCCTTCTCAAACTGCAAGGTGAATTCCGTCATATGATCACTATCTCCTAAGGGTTCCTTTACCTGAGACTCTCTAATCAATTCCAGCTCAATGCACAACAGCCAGTCCAGAATAGCAGATCCCCTAGTGGACTCAACCACGAGCTTTTCTAAAAAGCCATCTTGTAAGCATTCTACAAATTCTTCCTCTTGGGATCCAGCACCAACCTACCTGCATATTGAAATCCCCCATGACTATTGTAACATTGCTCTTCTGACATGTGTTTTCTATCTCCTGCTGATTCTCACAAATAACAATTAAAATTAACTTTATATCCTTGTTCAAAGATGATACATCCTGACATGTTGCATCCCTGTGTGGTAGGGAAACTGTACTGAGGGCTGTACAATGGCTGGTGAATTCTACACACACAAAATGTTAGAGGAACTCAGCAGGCCAGGCAGCATCTGTGGAAAAGAGTAAACAGTCGACCCTTCATCAGAACTGGTGTTGGTGTTGGTGTTGGTGTTGGCTTGTCTCGTGTTCCTCAATCATGGCCTGACCAGCTCACACAGCATCGAGCACACACATATATACAGAATGTTGCCGGAAAAAATGGCAGCAATATCACAAAGGATCCTCCCACCCTGTACGTCGACTCTCGTCAGGGAGTAGGCAACACAGCACCCACACCAGGACAACTCGATCCAAAAACAGTCACTTCCCCAAGCTGTCAAGCTGATCAACATCCCACACCCCGTCACCAAATGTACAGATACTCCTGTACCCAGCCTCACCCGATGTACGTACATTCAGTCAATATATATAAACTAATCGTACGCATTTATATCTATGTGCTCTTTATGCTTTGTGTTTTTTAGATCTGGAGTAACCATCATTTTGTTATCCTTTACACTCGTCTACTGACAAATAACAACAAACAATTTGGAGTCTTTAACATGAACAGAAACATGGGGCTGCGGAGCTAGCTCTTGTAATAACAACAATCTCATGGAATGCGAATAGTGGGAGACGGTGGTTCCTACAGTGAGGGAGTCTTGCACCAGAGGGCACAGCCACAGAATAGAAGGATGTCACCTCAGAACAAAGATGAGGAGCAATTTCTTTAGCCAGAGGGTATGATTCTGCAGAATTCAAGGTCACAGACGGATGTGAGGTTTCTAGGTTCTTGATTAGTAAGGGGGTCAAAGGTTACAAGGAGAAGGAGTTGAGAGGAAAAATAGATCAGCCATGAAGGAGACTCGATGGGCTGAATGGCCTAATTCTGCTCCTATATCTTATGGAAATGAGCCCATGGTGCAGAATGCCCTCCTCCTGTTCCTGTAATTCAAATGCAACAAACCATCTGCTGGAGGAACAACTCCTTCCCTACAGGTACTGCTACCTGCTGAGTTCCAGAAGTCTTTTTTTTCGCTCCAGCTTCCAGTATTTGCGCCCTACAATCGGCGTTTGGACTTCCTACGTAGATGCTCAGAACCGATTGCACACTGGGCAGTAGGGAATGTAGCGTTCTGGAGAAAGATAGCTGTGATGGTTGCCTTCATCAACTGTGTTGTAAGTTAACGAACCAGAAACAGCTTCATAAAAGAGAGGCTGGACCACACCTTGTGAATACTGCGTACACGATAGGAGGAATTTAATTGTACTGGAGAGGCAGAGGCTGTAGAGGAGATTGGAGAGGCAGGGGTTGTACAGGAGATTGGAGAGGCAGGGGCTGTACAGGAGATTGGAGAGGCAGGGGTTGTACAGGAGATTGGAGAGGCAGGGGCTGTACAGGAGATTGGAGAGGCAGGGGCTGTACAGGAGATTGGAGAGGCAGGGGCAGTAGAGCAGATTGGAGAGACAGAGGATGTACAGGAGATTGGAGAGGCAGGGGCTGTACAGGAGACTGGAGAGGCAGGGGCTGTAGAGGAGATTGGAGAGGCAGGGGCTGTAGAGGAGATTGGAGAGGCATGGGCCGTAGAGGAGATTGGAGAGGCAGGGGCCGTAGAGGAGATTAGAGAGGCAGGGGCCGTAGAGAAAATTGGAGAGGCAGGGGTGTAGAGGAGATTGGAGAGACAGAGGCTGTAGAGGAAATTGGAGAGGCAGGGGCCCTAGAGAAGATTACAGAGGCAGGGGCTGTACAGGAGATTGGAGAGGCAGGGGCTGTACAGGAGATTGGAGAGGCAGGGGCTATAGAGGAGATTGGAGAGACAGAGGATGTACAGGAGATTTGAGAGGCAGGGGCAGTAGAGAAGATTGGAGAGACAGGGGCTGTACAGGAGATTGGAGAGCCAGGGGATGTAGAGGAGATTGGAGAGGCAGGAGCTATAGAGGAGATTGGAGAGTCAGAGGATGTACAGGAGATTGGAGAGGCAGGGGCTGTAGGGAAGAATGGAGAGGCAGGGGCCATAGAGGAGTCTGGAAAGACAGGGGCTGTAGAGGAGTTTGGAGAGCCAGGGGCTTTAGAGGAGATTGGAAAGACAGAGGATGTATAGGAGATTGGAGAGGCAGGGGCTGTAGAGGATTTTGGAGAGGCAGGGGTTGTAGAGGAGATTGGAGAGACAGGTGCTGTAGAGGAGATTGGAGAGACAATAGAGGAGATTGGAGAAGCAGCAGTGTAGAGGAGATTGGAGATGCAGCGGCTGTTACGGAGATTGGAGAGGGAGTAGAGGAGATTGGAGAGAAAGGGGACGCAGAGGGCATTGGAGAGGCAGTTGCTGTACAGGAGTCTGGAGAGGCAGAGGCTGTACAGGGGATTTGAGAGGCAAGGTCTATATAGGAGAATGGAGAGGCAGGGGCTGTACAGGAGATATGAGAGTCAGGGATGTACAGGAGATTGGAGAGACAGAGGATGTACAGGAGATTGGAGAGGCAGCGGCTGTACGGGAGATTGGAGAGGCAGGGGCCGCAGAGGAGATTGGAGAGGTTGGGGCTGCTGAGGAGATTGGAGAGGTGGTAGAGAACATTGGAGAGGCTGGGGCCGCGAGGAGATTGGAGAGGCAGCACTGTAGAGAAGCTTGGAAAGGCACGGGCGGCAGAGGAGATTGGAGAGACAGGGGCTGTAGAGGAGATTGGAGAAGCAGGGGCCATAGAGATGATTGCAGAGGCAGGAGCTGTACAGGAGATTGGAGAGGCCGGGGCTGAACAGGAGATTGGAGAGGCAGGGGCTGAAAAAGAGATTGGAAAGGCAGGGGCCATAGAGGAGTCTGGAGAGAGGGGCTGTAGAGGAGATTGGAGAGACAGTGCTGTAGAGGAGATTGGAGAGACAGGGGCTGTAGAGGAGGTTGAAGAGGCAGGGGCTGCAGAGGAGATTGGAGAGGCAGGGGCTGAACAGGAGATTGGAGAGGCAGGGTCTGAAAAAGAGATTGGAAAGGCAGGGGCCATAGAGGAGTCTGGAGAGAGGGGCTGTAGAGGAGATTGGAGAGGCAGGGGCAGTAGAGAAGATTGGAGAGGCAGGGGCAGTAGAGCAGATTGGAGAGACAGGGGCTGTAGAGGAGGTTGAAGAGGCAGGGGCTGTAGAGGAGATTGGAGAGACAGAGGATGTACTGGAGATTGGAGAGGCAGGGGCCACAGAGGAGATTGGAGAGGCAGAAATGTAGAGAAGATTGGAAAGGCACGGGCGGCAGAGCAGATTGGAGAGACAGGGGCTGTAGAGGTGATTGGAGAAGCAGGGGCCATAGAGAAGATTGCATAGGCAGCGGCTGTACAGGAGATTGTTGAGACAGGGGCTGTACAGGAGCTTGGAGAGGCAGGGGCTGTAGAGGAGATTGGAGAGACAGGGGCTGTAGAGGAGGTTGAAGATGCAGGAGCTGTAGAGGAGATTGGGAAAAACAGAGGATGCACAGGAGATTGGAGAGGCAGGAGAAGTAGAGGATACTGGAGAGGCAGGGGCCAGAGAGGAGATTGGAGAGGCAGAGGCCATAGAGGAGAATGGAGAGAGAGGGACTGTAGAGGAGATTGGAGAGGTAGGGACTGTAGAGGAGATTGGAGAGGCAGGGGCTGTACAGGAGATTGGAGAGAGAGGGACTGTAGATGAGATTAGTGAGGCAGGGACTGTGCAGGAGTTTGGAGAGGCAGGGACTGCAGATGAGTTTGGAGAGGCAGTAGAGGAGATTGGAGAGGTAATAGAGGAGATTGGAGAGGCGGCAGTGTATAGTAGATTGGAGAGGCAGCGGCTGTACGGGAGATTGGAGAGGCATTAGAGGAGATTGGAGAGGCAGGGGCTGCAGAGGAGATTGGAGAGGTTGGGGCTGCTAAGGAGATTGGAGAGGTAGTAGAGAAGATTGGAGAGGCTGGGGCCACAGAGTAGATTGGAGAGGCAGCACTGTAGAGAAGTTTGAAAAGGCACAGGTGGCAGAGTTGATTGGAGAGACAGGGGCTGTACAGGAGATTGGAGAGGCAGGGGCTATAGAGGAGATTGGAGAGACAGAGGATGTACAGGAGATTGGAGAGGCAGAGGCTGTACAGGAGATTGGAGAGGCAGGGGCTATAGAGGAGATTGGAGAGACAGAGGATGTACAGGAGATTGGAGAGGCAGAGGCTGTACAGGAGATTGGAGAGGCAGGGGAAGTAGAGGATACTGGAGAGGCAGGGGCCAGAGAGGAGATTGGAGAGGCAGAGGCCATAGAGGAGAATGGAGAGAGAGGGACTGTAGAGGAGATTGCAGAGGCAGGGACTGTGCAGGAGATTGGAGAGGCAGGGGCTGTAGATGAGATTGGAGAGGCAGTAGAGGAGATTGGAGAGGTAATTGAGGAGATTGGAGAGGCGTCAGTGTATAGGAGATTGGAGAGGCAGCGGCTGTACGGGAGATTGGAGAGGCACTAGGGGAGATTGGAGAGGCAGCGGCTGCGGAGGAGATGGGAGAGGTTGGGGCTGCTAAGGAGATTGGAGAGGCAGTAGAGAAGATTGGAGAGGCTGGGGCCGCAGAGGAGATTGAAGAGGCAGCACTGTAGAGAAGATTGAAAAGGGATGGGCGGCAGAGGAGATTGGAGAGACAGGGGCTGTATAGGAGATTGGAGAGGCAGGGGCCATAGAGAAGATTGCAGAGGCAGGGTCTGTACAGGTGATTGGAGAGGCAGGCGCTATATAGGAGATTGGAGAGACAGAGGATGTACAGGAGATTGGAGAAGCAGAGGCTGTACAGGAGATTGGAGAGGCAGGGGCTGTAGGGGAGATTGGAGACTCAGGGGCCATACAGGAGTCTGGAGAGACAGGGGCTGTAGAGGAGATTGGGGAGGCATGGGCTGTAGAGGAGATTGGAAAGACAGAGGATGTACAGGAGATTGGAGAGGCAGAGGCCATAGAGGAGACTGGAGAGACAGGGGCTTTAGAGGAGATTGGAGAGACAGGGGCTATAGAGGAGGTTGGAGAGGCAGGGGCTGCAGAGGAGATTGGAGAGACTGCGGCTATACAGGAGAATGGGGAGGCAGTAGAGGAGATTGGAGAGAAGGGATATAGAGGGGATTTGAGAGACGGGCTTTACAGGAGATTGGAGAAGTAGGGGCTGTATAGGGGATTGGAGAGGCAGGGGCTGTCAGGAGATTGGAGAGGCAGGGGCTGTAGAGGATATTGGAGAGGCAGGGGCTGTAGAGGAGATTGGAGAGACAGGTGCTGTAGAGGAGATTGGAGAGACAATAGAGGAGATTGGAGAGGCAGCAGTGTAGAGGAGATTGGAGATGCAGCGGCTGTACAGGAGATTGGAGAGGGAGTAGAGGAGATTAGAGAGAAAGGGGACGTAGAGGGCATTGGAGAGGCAGTTGCTGTACAGGAGTCTGGAGAGGCAGGGGCTGTACAGGAGATTTGAGAGGCAGGGGCAGCAGAAGAGATTGGAGAGGCAGGGGCAGTAGAGAAGTTTGCAGAGGCGACGGCTGTCGAGGAGCTTGGAGAGGCAGGGGCTGTAGAGGAGATTGGAGAGGCAGCGGCTGTACAGGAGATTGGAGAGACAGGGGCTGCAGAGAAGATTGGAGAGGCCAGGTCTGTACAGGAGATTGGAGAGTCAGGGGCTGTACAGGAGATTGGAGAGACAGGGGATCTGCAGGAGATTGGAGAGGCAGGGGCTGTAGAGGAGATTGGAGAAGCAGGGGCGATAGGGAAGATTGCAGAGGCGGGGGCTGTACAGGAGATTGGAGAGGCAGGGGCTGTAGAGGAGATTGGAGAGGCAGGGGCGGTAAAGGAGATTGGAGAGACAGAGGATGTACAGGAGATTGGAGAGCCAGAGGCTTTACAGGAGATTGGAGAGGCAGGGGCTTTAGAGGAGATTGGAGAGGCAGGGGCAGTAGAGAAGATTGGAGAGGCAGGGGTGTAGAGGAGATTGGACAGACAGGGGTTGTAGAGGAGATTTGAGAGGCAATAGAGGAGATTGCAGAGGCGGCAGTGTAGAGGAGATTAGAGAGGCAGGGACCGTAGAGAAAATTGGAGAGGCAGGGGCTGAAGGGGATATTGGAGAGACAGGGGCTCTAGAGGAGATTGTAGAGGCAGGGGCTGAAAAAGAGATTGGAGAGGCAGGGGTCTTAGAGGAGATTGAAGAGACAGGGGATGTGCACGAATTGGAGAGGCCGGGGCCGCAGAGGAGATTGGAGAGGTTGGGGCTGCTGAGGAGATTGGAGAGGTGGTAGAGAACATTGGAGAGGTTGGGGCTGCGAGGAGATTGGAGAGGCAGCACTGTAGAGAAGCTTGGAAAGGCACGGGTGGCTGAGCAGATTGGAGAGACAGGGGCTGTAGAGGAGATTGGAGAAGCAGGGGCCATAGAGATGATTGCAGAGGCAGCGGCTGTAGAGGAGATTGGAGAGGCTGGGGCTGAACAGGAGATTGGAGAGGCAGGGTCTGAAAAAGAGATTGGAAAGGCAGGGGCCATAGAGGAGTCTGGAGAGAGGGGCTGTAGAGGAGATTGGAGAGACAGTGCTGTAGAGGACATTGGAGAGACAGGGGCTGTAGAGGAGGTTGAAGAGGCAGGGGCTGCAGAGGAGATTGGAGAGGCAGGGGCTGTAGAGGAGATTGGAGAGACAGAGGATGTACTGGAGATTGGAGAGGCAGGGGCCACAGAAGAGATTGGAGAGGCAGAAATGTAGAGAAGATTGGAAAGGCACGGGCGGCAGAGCAGATTGGAGAGACAGGGGCTGTAGAGGTGATTGGAGAAGCAGGGGCCATAGAGAAGATTGCATAGGCAGCGGCTGTACAAGAGATTGTAGAGACAGGGGCTGTACAGGAGCTTGGAGAGGCAGGGGCTGTAGAGGAGATTGGAGAGACAGGGGCTGTAGAGGAGGTTGAAGATGCAGGAGCTGTAGAGGAGATTGGGAAAAACAGAGGATGCACAGGAGATTGGAGAGGCAGGAGAAGTAGAGGATACTGGAGAGGCAGGGGCCAGAGAGGAGATTGGAGAGGCATAGGCCATAGAGGAGAATGGAGAGAGATGGACTGTAGAGGAGATTGGAGAGGCAGGGACTGTAGAGGAGATTGGAGAGGCAGAAATGTAGAGAAGATTGGAAAGGCATGGGCGGCAGAGGAGATTGGAGAGACAGGGGCTGTAGAGGAGATTCGATAAGCAGGGGCCATAGAGAAGATTGCCGAGGCAGGGGCTGTACAGGAGATTGGAGAGGCCGGGGCTCTACAGGAGGTTGGAGAGGCACGGGCTGCACAGGAGATTGGAGACGCAGGGGCTGTAGAGGAGATTGGAGAGACAGAGGATGTACAGGAGGTTGGAGAGCCAGAGGCTGTACAGGAGATTGGAGAGGCAGGGGCCATAGAGAAGTCTGGAGAGACAGGCGCTGTAGAGGAGATTGGAGAGGCAGGGGCGGCAGAGGAGATTGGAGAGACTGGTGTTGTAGAGGAGATTGGAAAGACAGAGGATGTACAGGAGATTGGAGAGGCAGGGGAAGTAGAGGAGATTAGAGAGATAGGGGCTGTAGAGGAGATTGAAGAGGCAGGGGCCGTAGAAAAAATTAGAGAGGCAGAGGCCGTACAGGAGATTGGAGAGAGAGGGTCTGTAGAGGAGATTGGAGAGGCAGCGGCTGTAGATGAGATTGGAGAGGCAGTAGAGGAGATTGGAGAGGTAATAGAGGAGATTGGAGTGGTGGCAGTGTATAGGAGAGTGGAGAGGCAAGGGCTGTAAAGAAGATTGGAGAGGTAGGGGCTGTACAGGGGCTTGGAGAGGCAGGGGCTGTCAGGAGATTGGAGAGGCAGGGGCTGTAGAGGATAATGGAGAGGCAGGGGCTGTAGAGCAGATTGGAGAGACAAGTGCTGTAGAGGTGATTGGAGAGATAATAGAGGAGATTGGAGAGGCAGCACTGTAGAGGAGATTGGAGATGCAGCGGCTGTAGAGGAGATTGGAGAGGCAGGGGCTGTAGAGCAGATTGGAGAGGCAATAGAGGAGATTGGAGAGGCGGCAGTGTATAGGAGATTGGAGAGGCAGCGGCTGTACGAGAGATTGGAGAGGCAGGGGCCGCAGAGGAGATTGGAGAGGTTGGGGCTGCTGAGGAGATTGGAGAGGTGGTAGAGAACATTGGAGAGGCTGGGGCCGCGAAGAGATTGGAGAGGCAGCACTGTAGAGAAGCTTGGAAAGGCACGGGCAGCAGAGGAGATTGGAGAGATAGGGGCTGTAGAGAAGATTGGAGAGGCAGGGGCCATAGAGATGATTGCAGAGGCAGGAGCTGTAGAGGAGATTGGAGAGGCCGGGGCTGTACAGGAGATTGGAGAGACAGGGGCTGTAGAGGAGGTTGGAGAGGCAGGGTCTGAAAAAGAGATTGGAAAGGCAGGGGCCATAGAGGAGTCTGGAGAGAGGGGCTGTAGAAGAGATTGGAGAGGCAGTGCTGTAGAGGAGATTGGAGAGGCAGGGGTAGTAGAGAAGATTGGAGAGGCAGGGGCAGTAGAGGAGATTGGAGAGACAGGGGCTGTAGAGGAGGTTGAAGAGGCAGGGGCTGCAGAGGAGATTGGAGAGGCAGGGGCTGTAGAGGAGATTGGAGAGACAGAGGATGTACTGGAGATTGGAGAGGCAGGGGCCACAGAGGAGATTGGAGAGGCAGAAATGTAGAGAAGATTGGAATGGCACGGGCGGCAGAGCAGATTGGAGAGACAGGGGCTGTAGAGGTGATTGGAGAAGCAGGGGACATAGAGAAGATTGCATAGGCAGTGGCTGTACAGGAGATTGTAGAGACAGGGGCTGTACAGGAGCTTGGAGAGGCAGGGGCTGTAGAGGAGATTGGAGAGACAGGGGCTGTAGAGGAGGTTGAAGATGCAGGAGCTGTAGAGGAGATTGGGAAAAACAGAGGATGCACAGGAGATTGGAGAGGCAGGAGAAGTAGAGGATACTGGAGAGGCAGGGGCCAGAGAGGAGATTGGAGAGGCAGAGGCCATAGAGGAGAATGGAGAGAGAGGGACTGTAGAGGAGATTGGAGAGGCAGGGACTGTAGAGGAGATTGGAGAGGCAGAAATGTAGAGAAGATTGGAAAGGCATGGGCGGCAGAGGAGATTGGAGAGACAGGGGCTGTAGAGGAGATTCGATAAGCAGGGGCCATAGAGAAGATTGCCGAGGCAGGGGCTGTACAGGAGATTGGAGAGGCCGGGGCTCTACAGGAGATTGGAGAGGCACGGGCTGTACAGGAGATTGGAGACGCAGGGGCTGTAGAGGAGATTGGAGAGACAGAGGATGTACAGGAGGTTGGAGAGCCAGAGGCTGTACAGGAGATTGGAGAGGCAGGGGCGGCAGAGGAGATTGGAGAGACAGGGGTTGTAGAGGAGATTGGAGAGACTGGTGTTGTAGAGGAGATTTGAGAGGCAGGGGCCGTAGAGAAAATTGGAGAGGCAGGGGCTCTAGGGGAGATTGGAGAGATAGGGGCTGTAGAGGAGATTGAAGAGGCAGGGGCCGTAGAAAAAATTAGAGAGGCAGAGGCCGTACAGGAGATTGGAGAGAGAGGGTCTGTAGAGGAGATTGGAGAGGCAGGGACTGTGCAGGAGTTTGGAGAGGCAGCGGCTGTAGATGAGATTGGAGAGGCAGTAGAGGAGATTGGAGAGGTAATAGAGGAGATTGGAGAGGTGGCAGTGTATAGGAGAGTGGAGAGGCAGCAGCTGTACGGGAGATTGGAGAGGCACTAGGGGAGATTGGAGAGGCAGGGGCTGTGGAGGAGATTGGAGAGGTTGGGGCTGCTAAGGAGATTGGAGAGGCAGTAGAGAAGATTGGAGAGGCTGGGACCACAGAGGAGATTGGAGAGGCAGCACTGTAGAGAAGTTTGAAAAGGGACGGGCGGCAGAGGAGTTTGGAGAGACAGGGGCTGTAGAGGAGATTGGAGAGGCAGGGGCCATAGAGAAGATTGCAGAGGCAGGGTCTGTACAGGTGATGGGAGAGGCCGGGGCTGTACAGGAGATTGGAGAGGCAGGGGCTGTACAGGAGATTTGAGAGGCAGGGGCAGTAGAGGAGATTGGAGAGGCCGGGGCTGTACAGGAGTTTGGAGAGTCAGGGGCTGTACAGGAGATTGGAGAGACAGGGGATGTGCAGAAGATTGAAGAGGCAGGGGCTGTAGAGGAGATTTGAGAGGCAGTAGAGGAGATTGGAGAGGTAGGGGTTGTAGAGGAGATTGGAGAGGCAATAGAGGAGATTGGAGAGGCGGCAGTGTATAGGAGATTGGAGAGGCAGTGGCTGTACGGGAGATTGGAGAGGCAGGGGCAGCAGAGGAGATTGGAGAGGTTGGGGCTGCTGAGGAGATTGGAGAGGCGGTAGAGAGGATTGGTGAGGCTGGGGCCGCAGAGGAGATTGGAGAGGCAACACTGTAGAGAAGATTGGAAAGGCACGGGCGGCTGAGGAGATTGGAGAGACAGGGGCTGTAGAGGAGATTGGAGAGGCAGGGGCTGTACAGGAGATTGGAGAGGCAGGGGCTGAAAAAGAGATTGGAAAGGCAGGGGCCATAGAGGAGTCTGGAGAGAGGGGCTGTTGAGGAGATTGGAGAGGCAGGGGCTGTAGAGGAGATTGGAGAGGCAGGGGCAGTAGAGAAGATTGGAGAGGTAGGGGCTGTAGAGGAGATCGGAGAGGCAGGGGCTGTAGAGGAGATTGGAGAGACAGAGGATGTACAGGAGATTGGAGAGGCAGGGGCCGCAGAGGAGATTGGAGAGGCAGAAATGCAGAGAAGATTGGAAAGGCACGGGCGGCAGAGGAGATTGGAGAGACAGGGGCTGTAGAGGTGATTGGAGAAGCAGGGGCCATAGAGAAGATTGCATAGGCAGCGGCTGTACAGGAGATTGTTGAGACAGGGGCTGTACAGGAGTTTGGAGAGTCAGGGGCTGTACAGGAGATTGGAGAGACAGGGGATGTGCAGAAGATTGAAGAGGCAGGGGCTGTAGAGGAGATTTGAGAGGCAGTAGAGGAGATTGGAGAGGTAGGGGTTGTAGAGGAGATTGGAGAGGCAATAGAGGAGATTGGAGAGGCGGCAGTGTATAGGAGATTGGAGAGGCAGCGGCTGTATGGGAGATTGGAGAGGCAGGGGCAGCAGAGGAGATTAGAGAGGTTGGGGCTGCTGAGGAGATTGGAGAGGCGGTAGAGAGGATTGGTGAGGCTGGGGCCGCAGAGGAGATTGGAGAGGCAACACTGTAGAGAAGATTGGAAAGGCACGGGCGGCTGAGGAGATTGGAGAGACAGGGGCTGTAGAGGAGATTGGAGAGGCAGGGGCTGTACAGGAGATTGGAGAGGCAGGGGCTGAAAAAGAGATTGGAAAGGCAGGGGCCATAGAAGAGTCTGGAGAGACAGGGGCTGTAGAGGAGATTGGAGAGGCAGGGGCTCTAGAAGAGTTTGGAGAGGCAGGGGCAGTAGAGAAGATTGGAGAGGCAGGGGCTGTAGAGTAGATTGGAGAGACAGGGGCTGTAGAGGAGGTTGAAGAGGAAGGGGCTGTAGAGGAGATTGGAAAGACAGAGGATGTACAGGAGATTGGAGAGGCAGGGGAAGTAGAGGATACTGGAGAGGCAGGGGCCGGTGAGGAGATTGGAGAGGCAGGGGTTGTAGAGGAGTTTGGAAAGGTTGGGGCCGGAGAGGAGATTGGAGAGGCAGAGGCCATAGTGGAGACTGGGGAGGCAGGGGAAGTAGAGGAGATTAGAGAGACAGGGGCTTTAGAGGAGATTGGAGAGTCAGGGGCCGGAGAGGAGATTGGAGAGGCAGCACTGTAGAGGAGATTGAAAAGGCACGGGTGGCAGAGTTGATTGGAGAGACAGGGGCTGTAGAGGAGATTGGAGAGGTTGGGGCCGGAGAGGAGATTGGAGAGGCAGAGGATGTACAGGAGATTGGAGAGGCAGGGGAAGTAGAGGAGATTAGAGAGACAGGGACTTTAGAGGAGATTGGAGAGTCAGGGGCCGGAGAGGAGATTGGAGAGGCAGCACTGTTGAGAAGATTGAAAAGGCACGAGTGACAGAGTTGATTGGAGAGACAGGGGCTGTAGAGGAGATTGAAGAGGCAGGGGTCATAGAGAAGATTGCAGAGGCAGGGGCTGTACAGGAGATTGGAGCGGCCAGGGCTGTACAGGAGATTGGAGAGGCAGGGGCTGTACACGAGATTGAAGAGGCAGGGGCTATAGAGGAGATTGGAGAGACAGAGGATGTACAGAAGATTGGAGAGGCAGAGGCTGTACAGGAGAGTGGACAGGCAGGGGCTGTGGGGGAGATTGGAGAGGCAGGGGCTGTAGATGAGGAGAGGCAGGGGCTGTAGAGGAGATTGGAAAGACAGAGGATGTACAGGAGATTGGAGAGGCAGGGGAAGTAGAGGAGACTGCAGAGGCAGGGGCCGGAGAGGAGATTGGAGAGGCAGAGGCCATACAGGAGACTGGAGAGACAGGGGCTTTAGAGGAGATTGTAGAGGCAGGGGCTGTAGAGGAGATTGGAGAGGCAGGGGCAGTAGAAAAAATTGGAGAGGCAGGGTTTGTACAGGAGATTGGAGAGAGAGGGACTGTAGAGGATATTCGAGAGGCAGTGACTGTGCAGGAGTTTGGAGAGGCAGGGGCTGTAGATGAGATTGGAGAGGCAGTAGAGGAGATTGGAGAGGTAATAGACGAGATTGGAGAGGCGGCAGTTTATACGAGATTGTAGAGGCAGCGGCTGTACGGGAGATTGGAGAGGCACTAGAGGAGATTGGAGAGACAGGGGCTGCAGGGGAGATTGGAGAGGTTGGGGCTGCTAAGAAGATTGGAGAGGCAGTAGAGAACATTGGAGAGGCTGGGGCCGCAGAGGAGATTAGAGAGGCAGCACTGTAGAGAAGATTGAAAAGGTACGGGCGGCAGAGGAGATTGGAGAGACAGGGACTGTAGAGGAGATTTGAGAGGCAGGGGCCATAGAGAAGATTGCAGAGGCAGGGTCTGTACAGGAGATTGGAGAGGCCGGGGCTGTACAGGAGATTGGAGATGCAGGGGCGGTAGAGGAGATTGGAGAGGCAGGGGCTATAGAGGAGATTGGAGAGACAGAGGATGTACTGGAGATTGGAGAGGCAGAGGCTGTACAGGAGATTGGAGACGCAGGGGCCATAGAGGAGATTGGAGAGACAGAGGATGTAGAGGAGATTGGAGAGGCTGGGGCTGTAGAGGAGATTGGAGTGGCAGGGGCAGTACAGGAGATTGGAGAGGCTGGGGCTGTAGACAAGATTAGAGAGGCAGGGGCTCTATAGGATATTGGAGATGCAGTACTGGAGATTCGAGAGGCAGTGCTGTAGAGGAGATTGGCGAGGCAGGGGCTATAGAGGAGATTGGAGAGACAGAGGATGTACAGAAGATTGGAGAGTCAAGGGCCGGAGAGGAGATTGGAGAGGCAGCACTGTAGAGAAGATTGAAAAGGCACGGGTGGCAGAGTTGATTGGAGAGACAGGGGCTGTAGAGGAGATTGGAGAAGTTGGGGCCGGAGAGGAGATTGGAGAGGCAGAGGCCACAGTGGAGACTGGAGAGACAGGGGCTTTAGAGGAGATTGGAGATGCAGGGGTTGTAGAGGAGGTTGAAGAGGCAGGGGCTGTAGAGGAGATTGGAAAGACAGAGGATGTACAGGAGATTGGAGAGGCAGGGGAATTAGAGGAGATTGGAGAGGCAGGGGCTGTAGAGGAGATTGGAAAGACAGAGGATGTACAGGAGATTGGAGAGGCTGGGGCTGTAGACAAGATTAGAGAGGCAGGGGCTCTATAGGATATTGGAGATGCAGTACAGGAGATTCGAGAGGCAGTGCTGTAGAGGAGATTGGAGAGGCAGGGGCTATAGAGGAGATTGGAGAGACAGAGGATGTACAGAAGATTGGAGAGTCAAGGGCCGGAGAGGAGATTGGAGAGGCAGCACTGTAGAGAAGATTGAAAAGGCACGGGTGGCAGAGTTGATTGGAGAGACAGGGGCTGTAGAGGAGATTGGAGAGGTTGGGGCCGGAGAGGAGATTGGAGAGGCAGAGACCATAGTGGAGACTGGAGAGACAGGGGCTTTAGAGGAGATTGGAGATGCAGGGGTTGTAGAGGAGGTTGAAGAGGCAGGGGCTGTAGAGGAGATTGGAAAGACAGAGGATGTACAGGAGATTGGAGAGGCAGGGGAATTAGAGGAGATTGGAGAGGCAAGGGCTGTAGAGGAGATTGGAAAGACAGAGGATGTACAGGAGATTGGAGAGGCAGGGGAAGTAGAGGAGATTAGAGAGACAGGGACTTTAGAGGAGATTGGAGAGTCAGGGGCCGGAGAGGAGATTGGAGAGGCAGCACTGTTGAGAAGATTGAAAAGGCACGAGTGGCAGAGTTGATTGGAGAGACAGGGGCTGTAGAGGAGATTGAAGAGGCAGGGGTCATAGAGAAGATTGCAGAGGCAGGGGCTGTACAGGAGATTGGAGCGGCCAGGGCTGTACAGGAGATTGGAGAGGCAGGGGCTGTACACGAGATTGAAGAGGCAGGGGCTATAGAGGAGATTGGAGAGACAGAGGATGTACAGAAGATTGGAGAGGCAGAGGCTGTACAGGAGAGTGGACAGGCAGGGGCTGTGGGGGAGATTGGAGAGGCAGGGGCTGTAGAGGAGATTGGAGAGACAGGTGCTGTAGAGGTGATTGGAGAGACAATAGAGGAGATTGGAGAGGCAGCATTGAAGAGGAGATTGGAGATGCAGGGGCTGTACAGGAGATTGGAGAGGGAGTACAGGAGATTGGAGAGGGAGTACAGGAGATTGGAGAGAAAGGGGACGTCGAGGGCATTGGAGAGGCAGTTGTTGTACAGGAGTCTGGAGAGGCAGGGGCTGTACAGGAGATTTGAGATGCAGGGGCAGTAGAGGAGATTGGAGAGGCAGGGTCGGTAGAGAAGTTTGGAGAGGCGACGGCTGTCGAGGAGCTTGGAGAGGCAGGGGCTGTAGAGGAGATTGGAGAGGCAGGGGCTCTGTACAGGAAATTGCAGAGACAGGGGCTGCAGAGGAGATTGGAGAGGCCGGGGCTGTACAGGAGATTGGAGAGTCAGGGCCTGTACAGGAGATTGGAGAGACAGGGGATGTGCACGAATTGGAGAGGCAGGGGCTGTATAGGAGATTTGAGAGGCAGTAGAGGAGATTGGAAAGGCAGAAATGTAGAGAAGATTGGAAAGGCACGGGCGGCAGAGGAGATTGGAGAGACAGGGACTGTAGAGGAGATTGGAGAGGTAGAGGCCATAGAGGAGATTGGACAGGCAGGGGTTGTAGAGGAGACTGGAGAGGCAGGTACTGTAGAGGAGATTGGAGAGGCAGGGGCCATAGAAGAGCCTAGAGAGACAAGGGCTGTAAAGGATATTGGAGAGGCGGGCGCCGTAGAGGAGATTAGAGTGGCAGGGACCGTAGAGAAAATTGGAGAGGCAGGGGCTGTACAGGAATTTGGAGAGACAGGGGCTGTAGAGGAGATTGGAGAGACACAGGATGTACAGGAGATTGGAGAGGCAGGGGAAGTAGAGGAGACTGGAGAGGCAGGGGCCAGAGAGGAGATTGGAGAGGCAGAGGCCATAGAGGAGACTGGAGAGACAGGGGCTTTAGAGGAGATTGGAGAGACAGGGACTATAGAGGAGGTTGGAGAGGCAGGGGCTGTAGAGGAGATTGGAGAGACAGCGGCTATACAGGAGATTGGAGAGGCAGTAGATGAGATTGGAGAGAAAGTGGACGTAGAGAGGATTTGAGAGTCAGGGGCTGTACAGGAGATTGGAGAGGCAGGGGCTGTGCAGGAGATTGGAGAGGCAGGGGCTATAGATGAGATTGCAGAGGGAGTAGAGGAGATTGGAGAGGTAATAGAGGAGATTGGAGAGGCAGCAGTGTATAGGAGATTAGAGAGGCAGCGGGTGTACGGGAGATTGGAGAGGCACTAGAGGAGATTGCAGAGGCAGGGGCCACAGAGGAGATTGGAGAGGCAGAAATGTAGAGAAGATTGGAAAGGCACAGGTGGCTGAGGAGATTGGAGAGACAGGGGCTGTAGAGGAGATTGGAGAGACAGGGTTTGTAGAGGAGATTGGAGAGACAGTTGTTGTAGAGGAGATTTGAGAGGCAATAGAGGAGATTGCAGAGGAGGCAGTGTAGAGGAAATTAGAGAGGCAGGGACCGTAGAGAAAATTGGAGAATCAGGGGCTGTAGGGGAGATTGGAGAGACAGGGGCTCTAGAGGAGATTGGAGAGGCAGGGGCTGAAAAAGTGATTGGAGAGGCAGGGGTCGTAGAGGAGATTGGAGAGGCAGGGGCTGTACAGGAGATTGGAGAGTCAGGGGCCGTAGAGGAGATTGGAGAGGCAGGGACTGTAGCTGAGATGGGAGAGGCAGTAGAGGAGATTGGAGAGGCAATAGAGGAGATTGGAGAGGCGGCAGTGTATAGGAGATTGGAGAGGCGGCAGTGTATAGGGGATTGGAGAGGCAGAGTTGTACGGGAGATTGGAGAGGCACTAGAGGAGATTGGGGAATCAGGGGCCGCAGAGGAGATTGGAGAGGCAGAAATGTAGAGAAGATTGGAAAGGCACGGGCGGCAGAGGAGATTGGAGAGACAGGGGCCATAGAGAAGATTGCAGAGGCAGGGGCTGTACAGGAGATTGGAGAGGCCGGCGCTGTACAGGAGATTGGAGAGGCAAGGGCTGAAAAAGAGATTGGAGAGGCAGGGGCTGTAGAGGAGATTGGAGAGGCAGGGGCTCTAGAGGAGATTGGAGAGGCAGGGGCAGTAGAGAAGATTGGAGAGGCAGGGGCTGTAGAGGAGATTGGAGAGACAGGGGCTGTAGAGGAGGTTGAAGAGGAAGGGGCTGTAGAGGAGATTGGAAACACAGAGGATGTACAGGAGATTAGAGAGACAGGGGAAGTAGAGGATACTGGAGAGGCAGGGGCCGGTGAGGAGATTGGAGAGGCAGAGGCCATAGTGTAGACTGGAGAGACAGGGGCTTTAGAGGAGATTGGAGAGGCAGAGGCCATAGTGGAGACTGGAGAGACAGGGGCTTTAGAGGAGATTGGAGAGGCAGGGGTTGTAGAGGAGGTTGAAGAGGCCGAGGCTGTAGAGCAGATTGGAAAGACAGAGGATGTACAGGAGATTGGAGAGGCAGGGGAATTAGAGGAGATTGGAGAGGCAGGGGCTTTAGAGGAGATTGGAGAGTCAGGGGCCGGAGAGGAGATTGCAGAGGCAGCACTGTAGAGAAGATTGAAAAGGCACGGGTGGCAGAGTTGATTGGAGAGACAGGGGCTGTAGAGGAGATTGGAGAGGCAGGGTCCATAGAGAAGATTGCAGAGGCAGGGGCTGTACAGGAGATTGGAGAGGCCGGGGCTGTACAGGAGATTGGACAGGCAGGGGTTGTAGAGGAGACTGGAGAGACAGAGGATGTACAGGAGATGGGAGAGGCAGAGGCTGTACAGGAGATTGGAGATGCAGGGGCTGTAGTAGAGATTGGAGAGGCAGGCGCTGTAGAGGAGATTGGAGAGGCAGGGGCCATAGAAGAGCCTGGATAGACAAGGGCTGTAAAGGAGATTGGAGTGGCGGGCGCCATAGAGGAGATTAGAGAGGCAGGGACCGTAGAGAAAATTGGAGAGGCAGGTGCTGTACAGGAATTTGGAGAGACAGCGGCTGTCGAGGAGGTTGGAGAGACAGGGGCTGTAGAGGAGGTTGGAAAGGCAGGGGCTGTAGAGGAGATTGGAAAGACAGAGGATGTACAGTAGATTGGAGAGGCAGGGGAAGTAGAGGAGACTGGAGAGGCAGGGGCTGTAGAGGAGATTGGAGAGACAGGGGCTGTAGAGGAGATTGGAGAGGCAGAGGCCATAGTGTAGACTGGAGAGACAGGGGCTTTAGAGGAGATTGGAGAGGCAGAGGCCATAGTGGAGACTGGAGAGACAGGGGCTTTAGAGGAGATTGGAGAGGCAGGGGTTGTAGAGGAGGTTGAAGAGGCCGAGGCTGTAGAGCAGATTGGAAAGACAGAGGATGTACAGGAGATTGGAGAGGCAGGGGAATTAGAGGAGATTGGAGAGGCAGGGGCTTTAGAGGAGATTGGAGAGGTTGGGGCCGGAGCGGAGATTGGAGAGGCAGAGGCCATAGTGGAGACTGGAGAGACAGGGGCTTTAGAGGAGATTGGAGAGGCAGGGGCTGTAGAGGAGATTGGAAAGACAGAGGATGTACAGGGGATTAGAGAGGCAGGGGAAGTAGAGGAGATTGGAGAGACAGGGGCTTTAGAGGAGATTGGAGAGTCAGGGGCCGGAGAGGAGATTGCAGAGGCAGCACTGTAGAGAAGATTGAAAAGGCACGGGTGGCAGAGTTGATTGGAGAGACAGGGGCTGTAGAGGAGATAGGAGAGGCAGGGGCCATAGAGAAGATTGCAGAGGCAGGGGCTGTACAGGAGATTGGAGAGGCCGGGGCTGCACAGGAGATTGGACAGGCAGGGGTTGTAGAGGAGACTGGAGAGACAGAGGATGTACAGGAGATGGGAGAGGCAGAGGCTGTACAGGAGATTGGAGATGCAGGGGCTGTAGTAGAGATTGGAGAGGCAGGTGCTGTAGAGGAGATTGGAGAGGCAGGGGCCATAGAAGAGCCTGGATAGACAAGGGCTGTAAAGGAGATTGGAGTGGCGGGCGCCATAGAGGAGATTAGAGAGGCAGGGACCGTAGAGAAAATTGGAGAGGCAGGTGCTGTACAGGAATTTGGAGAGACAGCGGCTGTCGAGGAGGTTGGAGAGACAGGGGCTGTAGAGGAGGTTGGAGAGGCAGGGGCTGTAGAGGAGATTGGAGAGACAGGGGCCATAGAGAAGATTGCAGAGGCAGGGGCTGTACAGGAGATTGGAGAGGCCGGCGCTGTACAGGAGATTGGAGAGGCAAGGGCTGAAAAAGAGATTGGAGAGGCAGGGGCTGTTGAGGAGATTGGAGAGGCAGGGGCTCTAGAGGAGATTGGAGAGGCAGGGGCAGTAGAGAAGATTGGAGAGGCAGGGGCTGTAGAGGAGATTGGAGAGACAGGGGCTGTAGAGGAGGTTGAAGAGGAAGGGGCTGTAGAGGAGAATGGAAACACAGAGGATGTACAGGAGATTAGAGAGACAGGGGAAGTAGAGGATACTGGAGAGGCAGTGGCCGGTGAGGAGATTGGAGAGGCAGAGGCCATAGTGTAGACTGGAGAGACAGGGGCTTTAGAGGAGATTGGAGAGGCAGAGGCCATAGTGGAGACTGGAGAGACAGGGGCTTTAGAGGAGATTGGAGAGGCAGGGGTTGTAGAGGAGGTTGAAGAGGCCGAGGCTGTAGAGCAGATTGGAAAGACAGAGGATGTACAGGAGATTGGAGAGGCAGGGGAATTAGAGGAGATTGGAGAGGCAGGGGCTTTAGAGGAGATTGGAGAGTCAGGGGCCGGAGAGGAGATTGCAGAGGCAGCACTGTAGAGAAGATTGAAAAGGCACGGGTGGCAGAGTTGATTGGAGAGACAGGGGCTGTAGAGGAGATTGGAGAGGCAGGGGCCATAGAGAAGATTGCAGAGGCAGGGGCTGTACAGGAGATTGGAGAGGCCGGGGCTGTACAGGAGATTGGACAGGCAGGGGTTGTAGAGGAGACTGGAGAGACAGAGGATGTACAGGAGATGGGAGAGGCAGAGGCTGTACAGGAGATTGGAGATGCAGGGGCTGTAGTAGAGATTGGAGAGGCAGGTGCTGTAGAGGAGGTTGGAGAGGCAGGGGCCATAGAAGAGCCTGGATAGACAAGGGCTGTAAAGGAGATTGGAGTGGCGGGCGCCATAGAGGAGATTAGAGAGGCAGGGACCGTAGAGAAAATTGGAGAGGCAGGTGCTGTACAGGAATTTGGAGAGACAGCGGCTGTCGAGGAGGTTGGAGAGACAGGGGCTGTAGAGGAGGTTGGAGAGGCAGGGGCTGTAGAGGAGATTGGAAAGACAGAGGATGTACAGTAGATTGGAGAGGCAGGGGAAGTAGAGGAGACTGGAGAGGCAGGGGCTGTAGAGGAGATTGGAGAGACAGGGGCTGTAGAGGAGATTGGAGAGGCAGAGGCCATAGTGTAGACTGGAGAGACAGGGGCCTTAGAGGAGATTGGAGAGGCAGAGGCCATAGTGGAGACTGGAGAGACAGGGGCTTTAGAGGAGATTGGAGAGGCAGGGGTTGTAGAGGAGGTTGAAGAGGCCGAGGCTGTAGAGCAGATTGGAAAGACAGAGGATGTACAGGAGATTGGAGAGACAGGGGCTGTAGAGGAGATTGGAGAGACAGGGGCTGTAGAGGAGATTGGAGAGCAGGGGTTGTAGAGGAGATTTGAGAGGCATTAGAGGAGATTGCAGAGGCGGCAGTGTAGAGGAGATTGGAGAGACAGGAGCTGTACAGCAGATTGGAGAGACAGGGCCTGTGCAGGAGATTGGAGAGGCAGAGGCTGTAGATGAGATTGGAGAGGGAGTAGAGGAGATTGGAGAGGTAATAGAGGAGATTGGAGAGGCGGCAGTGAATAGGAGATTGGAGAGGCAGCGGCTGTACGGGAGATTGGAGAGGCACTAGAGGAGATTGGAGAGGAAGGGGCCGCAGAGGAGATTGGAGAGGCAGAAATGTAGAGAAGATTGGAAAGGCACGGGCGGCAGAGGAGATTGGAGAGACAGGGACTGTAGAGAAGATTGGAGAGGTAGAGGCCATAGAGGAGATTGGACAGGCAGGGGTTGTAGAGGAGACTGGAGAGACAGGGGCCGGAGAGGAGATTGGAGAGGCAGAGGCCATAGAGGAGACTGGAGAGACAGGGGCTTTAGCGGAGATTGGAGAGACAGGGACTATAGAGGAGGTTGGAGAGGCAGGGGCTGTAGAGGAGATTGGAGAGTCAGCAGCTATACAGGAGATTGGAGAGGCAGTAGAGGAGATTGGAGAGAAAGTGGACGTAGAGGGGATTTGAGAGTCAGGGGCTGTACAGGAGATTGGAGAGGCAGGGGCTGTGCAGGAGATTGGAGAGGCAGGGGCTATAGATGAGATTGCAGCGGGTGTACGGGAGATTGGAGAGGCACTAGAGGAGATTGCAGAGGCAGGGGCCGCAGAGGAGATTGGAGAGGCAGAAATGTAGAGAAGATTGGAAAGGCACGGGTGGCTGAGGAGATTGGAGAGACAGGGGCTGTAGAGGAGATTGGAGAAGCAGGGGCCATAGAGAAGATTGCAGAGGCAGGGGCTGTACAGGAGATTGGAGAGGCCGGGGCTCTACAGGAGATTGGAGAGGCACGGGCTGTACAGGAGATTGGAGAGGCAGGGGCTGTAGAGGAGATTGGAGAGACAGAGGATGTACAGGAGATTGGAGAGCCAGAGGCTTTACAGGAGATTGGAGAGGCAGGGGCCATAGAGAAGTCTGGAGAGAGAGAGGGGCTGTAGAGGAGATTGGAGAGTCAGGGGCTGTAGAAGAGATTGGAGAGGCAGGGGCAGTAGAGAAGATTGGAGAGGCAGGGGCTGTAGAGGAGATTGAAGAGACAGAGGATGTACAGGAGATTGGAGAGCCAGAGGTTGTACAGGAGATTGGAGAGGCCGGGGCTGAAAAAGAGATTGGAGAGGCAGGGGCTATGGAGGAGTCTGGAGAGACAGGGGCTGTAGAGGAGATTGGAGAGGCAGGGGCTGTAGAGGAGATTGGAGAGGCAGGGGCTGTAGAGGAGGTTGAAGAGGCAGGGGCTGTAGAGGAGATTGGAGAGTCAGGGGCCGTAGAGGAGATTGGAGAGTCAGAGACTGCAGAGGAGATTGGAAGGCAGGGGCCGTAGAGGAGATTGGAGAGGCAGGGGCCGTAGAGAAAATTGGAGAGGCAGGGTCTGTACGGGAGATTGGAGAGAGAAGGACTGTAGAGGAGATTGGAGAGGCTGGGGCTGCAGAGGAGATTGGAGAGGCAGGGACTGTGCAGGAGATTGGAGAGGCAGTAGAGGAGATTGGAGAGGTAATAGAGGAGATTGGAGAGGCAGCAGTGTATAGGGGATTGGAGAGGCAGCGGCTGTACGGGAGATTGAAGAGGTACTAGAGGAGATTGGAGAATCAGGGGCCGCAGAGGAGATTGGAGAGACAGAAATGAAGAGAAGATTGGAAAGGCACGGGCGGCAGAGGAGATTGGAGAAGCAGGGACTGAAAAAGAGATTGTAGAGGAAGGGGCTGTAGAGGAGATTGGAAAGACAGAGGATGTACAGGAGATTGGAGAGGCAGGGGAAGTAGAGGATATTGGAGAAGCAGCGGCCGGTGAGGAGATTCGAGAGGCAGAGACCATAGAGGAGACTGGAGAGACAGGGGCTTTAGAGGAGATTGGAGAGGCAGGGGTTGTAGAGGAGTTTGGAAAGGTTGGGGCCGGAGAGGAGATTGGAGAGGCAGAGGCCATAGTGGAGACTGGAGAGACAGGGGCTTTAGAGGAGATTGGAGAGGCAGGGGTTGTAGAGGAGGTTGAAGAGGCTGGGGCTGTAGAGGAGATTGGAAAGACAGAGGATGTACAGGAGATTGGAGAGGCAGGGGCATTAGAGGAGATTGAAGACGCAGGGGCTGTAGAGGAGGTTGAAGAGGAAGGGGCTGTAGAGGAGATTGGAAACACAGAGGATGTACAGGAGATTAGAGAGACAGGGGAAGTAGAGGATACTGGAGAGGCAGGGGCCGGTCAGGAGATTGGAGAGGCAGAGGCCATAGTGTAGACTGGAGAGACAGGGGCTTTAGAGGAGATTGGAGAGGCAGGGGTTGTGGAGGAGGTTGAAGAGGCCGAGGCTGTAGAGCAGATTGGAAAGACAGAGGATGTACAGGAGATTGGAGAGGCAGGGGAATTAGAGGAGATTGGAGAGGCAGGGGCTGTAGAGGAGATTGGAAAGACAGAGGATGTACAGGAGTTTGGAGAGGCAGGGGAAGTAGAGGAGATTGGACAGGCAGGGGCTGTAGAGGAGATTGGAGAGGTTGGGGCCGGAGAAGAGATTGGAGAGGCAGAGGCCATAGTGGAGACTGGAGAGACAGGGGCTTTAGAGGAGATTGGAGAGGCAGGGGTTGTAGAGGAGGTTGAAGAGGCAGGGGCTGTAGAGGAGATTGGAAAGACAGAGGATGTACAGGGGATTAGAGAGGCAGGGGAATTAGAGGAGATTGGAAAGACAGAGGATGTACAGGAGATTGGAGAGGCAGGGGCTTTAGAGGAGATTGGAGAGGTTGAGGCCGGAGCGGAGATTGGAGAGGCAGAGGCCATAGTGGAGACTGGAGAGACAGGGGCTTTAGAGGAGATTGGAGAGGCAGGGGCCGGAGAGGAGATTGCAGAGGCAGCACTGTAGAGAAGATTGAAAAGGGACAGGTGGCAGAGTTGATTGGAGAGACAGGGGTTGTAGAGGAGATTGGAGAGGCAGGGGCCATAGAGAAGATTGCAGAGGCAGGGGCTGTACAGGAGATTGGAGAGGCCGGGGCTGTACAGGAGATTGGACAGGCAGGGGTTGTAGAGGAGACTGGAGAGACAGAGGATGTACAGGAGATGGGAGAGGCAGAGGCTGTACAGGAGATTGGAGATGCAGGGGCTGTAGTAGAGATTGGAGAGGCAGGTGCTGTAGAGGAGATTGGAGAGTCAGGGGCCATAGAAGAGCCTGGAGAGACAAGGGCTGTAAAGGAGATTGGAGTGGCGGGCACCATAGAGGAGATTAGAGGGGCAGGGACCGTAGAGAAAATTGGAGAGGCAGGTGCTGTACAGGAATTTGGAGAGACAGCGGCTGTCGAGGAGGTTGGAGAGACAGGGGCTGTAGAGGAGGTTGGAGAGGCAGGGGCTGTAGAGGAGATTGGAAAGACAGAGGATGTACAGGAGATTGGAGAGGCAGGGGAAGTAGAGGAGACTGGAGAGGCAGGGGCTGTAGAGGAGATTGGAGAGACAGGGGCTGTAGAGGAGATTGGAGAGCAGGGGTTGTAGAGGAGATTTGAGAGGCATTAGAGGAGATTGCAGAGGCGGCAGTGTAGAAGAGATTGGAGAGACAGGAGCTGTACAGCAGATTGGAGAGACAGGGCCTGTGCAGGAGATTGGAGAGGCAGAGGCTGTAGATGAGATTGGAGAGGGAGTAGAGGTGATTGGAGAGGTAATAGAGGAGATTGGAGAGGCGGCAGTGAATAGGAGATTGGAGAGGCAGCGGCTGTACGGGAGATTGGAGAGGCACTAGAGGAGATTGGAGAGGCAGGGGCCGCAGAGGAGATTGGAGAGGCAGAAATGTAGAGAAGATTGGAAAGGCACGGGTGGCAGAGGAGATTGGAGAGACAGGGACTGTAGAGAAGATTGGAGAGTTAGAGGCCATAGAGGAGATTGGACAGGCAGGGGTTGTTGAGGACACTGGAGAGACAGGGGCTGAAGAGGAGATTGGAGTGACAGAGGATGTACATGAGATTGGAGAGGCAGGTGCTGTAGAGGAGATTGGAGAGGCAGGGGCCATAGAAGAGCCTGGAGAGACAAGGGCTGTAAAGGATATTGGAGGGGCGGGCCCCGTAGAGGAGATTAGAGTGGCAGGGACCGTAGAGAAAATTGGAGAGGCAGGGGCTGTACAGGAATTTGGAGAGACAGGGGCTGTAGAGGAGATTGGAGAGACAGAGGATGTACAGGAGATTGGAGAGGCAGGAGAAGTAGAGGAGACTGGAGAGGCAGGGGCCGAAGAGGAGATTGGAGAGGCAGAGGCCATAGGGGAGACTGGAGAGACAGGGGCTTTAGAGGAGATTGGAGAGACAGGGACAATAGAGGAGGTTGGAGAGGCAGTGGCTGTAGAGGAGATTGGAGAGACAGCGGCTATACAGGAGATTGGAGAGGCAGTAGAGGAGATTGGAGAGAAAGTGGACGTAGAGGGGATTTGAGAGTCAGGGGCTGTACAGGAGATTTGTGAGGCAGGGGCTGTGCAGGAGATTGGAGAGGCAGGGGCTATAGATGAGATTGCAGAGGGAGTAGAGGAGATTGGAGAGGTAATAGAGGAGATTGGAGAGGCGGCAGTGTATAGGAGATTAGAGAGGCAGCGGGTGTACGGGAGATTGGAGAGGCACTAGAGGAGATTGCAGAGGCAGGGGCCGCAGAGGAGATTGGAGAGGCAGAAACGTGGAGAAGATTGGAAAGGCACGGGTGGCTGAGGAGATTGGAGAGACAGGGGCTGTAGAGGAGATTGGAGAAGCAGAGGCCATAGAGAAGATTGCAGAGGCAGGGGCTGTACAGAAGATTGGAGAGGCCGGGGCTCTACAGGAGATTGGAGAGGCACGGGCTGTACAGGAGATTGGAGAGGCAGGGGCTGTAGAGGAGATTGGAGAGACAGAGGATGTACAGGAGATTGGAGAGCCAGAGGCTTTACAGGAGATTGGAGAGGCAGGGGCCATAGAGAAGTCTGGAGAGAGAGGGGCTGTAGAGGTGATTGGAGAGTCAGGGGCTGTAGAAGAGATTGGAGAGGCAGGGGCAGTAGAGAAGATTGGAGAGGCAGGGGCTGTAGAGGAGATTGGAGAGACAGGGGCCATAGAGAAGATTGCAGAGGCAGGGGCTGTACAGAAGATTGGAGAGGCCGGCGCTGTACAGGAGATTGGAGAGGCAGGGGCAGTAGAGAAGATTGGAGAGGCAGGGGCTGTAGAGAAGATTGGAAACACAGAGGATGTACAGGAGATTAGAGAGACAGGGGAAGTAGAGGATACTGGAGGGGCAGGGGCCGGTGAGGAGATTGGAGAGGCAGAGGCCATAGTGTAGACTGGAGAGACAGGGGCTTTAGAGGAGATTGGAGAGGCAGGGGCTGTAGAGGAGATTGGAAAGACAGAGGATGTACAGGGGATTAGGGAGGCAGGGGAATTAGAGGAGATTAGAGAGACAGGGGCTTTAGAGGAGATTGGAGAGTCAGGGGCCGGAGAGGAGATTGCAGAGGCAGCACTGTAGAGAAGATTGAAAAGGCACAGGTGGCAGAGTTGATTGGAGAGACAGGGGCCATAGAGAAGATTGCAGAGGCAGGGGCTGTACAGGAGTTTGGAGAGGCCAGGGCTGTACAGGAGATTGGACAGGCAGGGGTTGTAGAGGAGACTGGAGAGACAGAGGATGTACAGGAGATGGGAGAGGCAGAGGCTGTACAGGAGATTGGAGATGCAGGGGCTGTAGTAGATATTGGAGAGGCAGGTGCTGTAGAGGAGATTGGAGAGGCAGGGGCCATAGAAGAGCCTGGAGAGACAAGGGCTGTAAAGGAGATTGGAGTGGCGGGCACCATAGAGGAGATTAGAGGGGCAGGGACCGTAGAGAAAATTGGAGAGGCAGGTGCTGTACAGGAATTTGGAGAGACAGCGGCTGTCGAGGAGCTTGGAGAGACAGGGGCTGTAGAGGAGATTTGAGAGGCCTTGGAGGAGATTGCAGAGGCGGCAGTGTAGAAGAGATTGGAGAGACAGGAGCTGTACAGCAGATTGGAGAGACAGGGGCTGTAGATGAGATTGGAGAGGGAGTAGAGGAGATTGGAGAGGTAATAGAGGAGATTCGAGAGGCGACAGTGAATAGGAGATTGGAGAGGCAGCGGCTGTACGGGAGATTGGAGAGTCACTAGAGGAGATTGGAGAGGCAGGGGCCGCAGAGGAGATTGGAGAGGCAGAAATGTAGAGAAGATTGGAAAGGCACGGGCGGCAGAGGAGATTGGAGAGACAGGGACTGTAGAGAAGATTGGAGTGACAGAGGATGTGCATGAGATTAGAGAGGCAGGTGCTGTAGAGGAGATTGGAGTGACAGAGGATGTACATGAGATTGGAGAGGCAGGTGCTGTAGAGGAGATTGGAGAGGCAGGGGCCATAGAAGAGCCTGGAGAGACAAGGGCTGTAAAGGATATTGGAGAGGCGGGCCCCGTAGAGGAGATTAGAGTGGCAGGGACCGTAGAGAAAATTGAGAGGCAGGGGCTGTACAGGAGATTGGAGAGGCAGGGGTTGTAGAGGAGACTGGAGAGACAGAGGATGTACAGGAGATGGGAGAGGCAGAGGCTGTAGAGGAGATTGGAAAGACAGAGGATGTACAGGAGATTGGAGAGGCAGGGGAAGTAGAGGAGACTGGAGAGGCAGGGGCTGTAGAGGAGATTGGAGAGACAGGGGCTGTAGAGGAGATTGGAGAGCAGGGGTTGTAGAGGAGATTTGAGAGGCATTAGAGGAGATTGCAGAGGCGGCAGTGTAGAGGAGATTGGAGAGACAGGAGCTGTACAGCAGATTGGAGAGACAGGGGCTGTACAGCAGATTGGAGAGACAGGGGCTGTGGATGAGATTGGAGAGGGAGTAGAGGAGTTTGGAGAGGTAATAGAGGAGATTGGAGAGGCGGCAGTGAATAGGAGATTGGAGAGACAGCGGCTGTACGGGAGATTGGAGAGTCACTAGAGGAGATTGGAGAGGCAGGGGCCGCAGAGGAGATTGGAGAGACAGGGACTATAGAGAAGATTGGAGTGACAGAGGATGTACATGAGATTGCAGAGGCAGGTGCTGTAGAGGAGATTGGAGTGACAGAGGATGTACATGAGATTGGAGAGGCAGGTGCTGTAGAGGAGATTGGAGAGGCAGGGGCCATAGAAGAGCCTGGAGAGACAAGGGCTGTAAAGGATATTGGAGAGGCGGGCCCCGTAGAGGAGATTAGAGTGGCAGGGACCGTAGAGAAAATTGGAGAGGCAGGTGCTGTAGAGGAGATTGGAGTGACAGAGGATGTACATGAGATTGGAGAGGCAGGTGCTGTAGAGGAGATTGGAGAGGCAGGGGCCATAGAAGAGCCTGGAGAGACAAGGGCTGTAAAGGATATTGGAGAGGCGGGCCCCGTAGAGGAGATTAGAGTGGCAGGGACCGTAGAGAAAATTGGAGAGGCAGGGGCTGTACAGGAATTTGGAGAGGCAGGGGCTGTAGAGGAGATTGGAGAGACAGGGGCTGTAGAGGAGGTTGGAGAGGCAGGGGCTGTAGAGGAGATTGGAAAGACAGAGGATCTACAGGAGATAGGAGAGGCAGGGGAAGTAGAGGAGACTGGAGAGGCAGGGACTATAGAGGAGGTTGGAGAGGCAGGGGCTGTAGAGGAGATTGGAGAGACAGCGGCTATACAGGAGATTGGAGAGGCAGTAGAGGAGATTGGAGAGAAAGTGGACGTAGAGGGGATTTGAGAGTCAGGGGCTGTACAGGAGATTGGAGAGGCAGGGGCTGTGCAGGAGATTGGAGAGGCAGGGGCTATAGATGAGATTGCAGAGGGAGTAGAGGAGATTGGAGAGGTAATAGAGGAGATTGGAGAGGCGGCAGTGTATAGGAGATTAGAGAGGCAGCGGGTGTATGAAAGATTGGAGAGGCACTAGAGGAGATTGCAGAGGCAGGGGCCGCAGAGGAGATTGGAGAGGCAGAAATGTGGAGAAGATTGGAAAGGCACGGGTGGCTGAGGAGATTGGAGAGACAGGGGCTGTAGAGGAGATTGGAGAAGCAGAGGCCATAGAGAAGATTGCAGAGGCAGGGGCTGTACAGGAGATTGGAGAGGCCGGGGCTCTACAGGAGATTGGAGAGGCACGGGCTGTACAGGAGATTGGAGAGGCAGGGGCTGTAGAGGAGATTGGAGAGACAGAGGATGTACAGGAGATTGGAGAGCCAGAGGCTTTACAGGAGATTGGAGAGGCAGGGGCCATAGAGAAGTCTGGAGAGAGAGGGGCTGTAGAGGTGATTGGAGAGTCAGGGGCTGTAGAAGAGATTGGAGAGGCAGGGGCAGTAGAGAAGATTGGAGAGGCAGGGGCTGTAGAGGAGTTTGGAGAGACAGGGTTTGTAGAGGAGATTGGAGAGACAGTTGTTGTAGAGGAGATTTGAGAGGCAATAGAGGAGATTGCAGAGGAGGCAGTGCAGAGGAAATTAGAGAGGCAGGGACCGTAGAGAAAATTGGAGAGTCAGGGGCTGTAGGGGAGATTGGAGAGACTGGGGCTCTAGAGGAGATTGGAGAGGTGGGGGCTGTACAGGAGATGGAGAGTCAGGGGCTGCAAACGAGATTAGAGGCAGGGGCTCTATAGGAGATTGGAGAGGCAATAGTGGAGATTGGAGAGGCGGCAGTGTAGAGGAGATTGCAGAGGCAGCGGCTGCAGAGGAGATTGGAGAGGCAAGGACTGCAGGGGAGATTGGAGAGGCAGGGGCTGTAGAGGAGATTGGAGAGGCAGGGGCTGTAGAGGAGATTGGAGATGCAGTAGAGGAGATTGGAGAGGCAGTAGAGGAGATTGGAGAAGTAGGGGCTGTAGAGGAGAATGGAGAGGCAGGGTCTGTACAGGAGATTGGAGAGGCCGGGGCTGTACAGGAGTTTGGAGATGCAGGTGCGGTAGAGGAGACTGGAGAGACAGAGGATGTACTGGAGATTGGAGAGGCAGAGGCTGTACAGGAGATTGGAGAGGCAGGGCCTGTAGGGTAGATTGGAGAGTCAGGGGCCATAGAGGAGATTGGAGAGACAGAGGATGTAGAGGAGATTGGAGAGGCTGGGGCTGTAGAGGAGATTGGAGTGGCAGGGGCAGTACAGGAGATTGGAGAGGCTGGGGCTGTAGACAAGATTAGAGAGGCATGGGCTCTATAGGATATTGGAGATGCAGTAGAGGAGATTGGAGAGAAAGTGGACGTAGAGGGGATTTGAGAGTCAGGGGCTGTACAGGAGATTGGAGAGGCAGGGGCTGTGCAGGAGATTGGAGAGGCAGGGGCTATAGATGAGATTGCAGAGGGAGCAGAGGAGATTGGAGAGGTAATAGAGGAGATTGGAGAGGCGGCAGTGTATAGGAGATTAGAGAGGGCAGCGGGGTGTACGGGAGATTGGAGAGGCACTAGAGGAGATTGCAGAGGCAGGGGCCGCAGAGGAGATTGGAGAGGCAGAAACGTGGAGAAGATTGGAAAGGCACGGGTGGCTGAGGAGATTGGAGAGACAGGGGCTGTACAGGAGATTGGAGAAGTAGAGGCCATAGAGAAGATTGCAGAGGCAGGGGCTGTACAGGAAATTGGAGAGGCCGGGGCTCTACAGGAGATTGGAGAGGCACGGGCTGTACAGGAGATTGGAGAGGCAGGGGCTGTAGAGGAGATTGGAGAGACAGAGGATGTACAGGAGATTGGAGAGCCAGAGGCTTTACAGGAGATTGGAGAGGCAGGGGCCATAGAGAAGTCTGGAGAGAGAGGGGCTGTAGAGGTGATTGGAGAGTCAGGGGCTGCAGAAGAGATTGGAGAGGCAGGGGCAGTAGAGAAGATTGGAGAGACAGGGGCCATAGAGAAGATTGCAGAGGCAGGGGCTGTACAGGAGATTGGAGAGGCCGGCGCTGTACAGGAGATTGGAGAGGCAGGGGCAGTAGAGAAGATTGGAGAGGCAGGGGCTGTAGAGGAGATTGGAAAGACAGAGGATGTACAGGAGATTGGAGAGGCAGGGGAAGTAGAGGAGATTGGACAGGCAGGGGCTGTAGAGGAGATTGGAGAGGTTGGGGCCGGAGAAGAGATTGGGGAGGCAGAGGCCATAGTGGAGACTGGAGAGACAGGGGCTTTAGAGGAGATTGGAGAGGCAGGGGTTGTAGAGGAGGTTGAAGAGGCAGGGGCTGTAGAGGAGATTGGAAAGACAGAGGATGTACAGGGGATTAGAGAGGCAGGGGAATTAGAGGAGATTGGAGAGGCATGGGCTGTAGAGGAGATTGGAAAGACAGAGGATGTACAGGAGATTGGAGAGGCAGGGGCTTTAGAGGAGATTGGAGAGGTTGAGGCCGGAGCGGAGATTGGAGAGGCAGAGGCCATAGTGGAGACTGGAGAGACAGGGGCTTTAGAGGAGATTGGAGAGGCAGTGGCTGTAGAGGAGATTGGAGAGTCAGGGGCCGGAGAGGAGATTGCAGAGGCAGCACTGTAGAGAAGATTGAAAAGGCACAGGTGGCAGAGTTGATTGGAGAGGCAGGGGCTGTACAGGAGATTGGACAGGCAGGGGTTGTAGAGGAGACTGGAGAGACAGAGGATGTACAGGAGATGGGAGAGGCAGAGGCTGTACAGGAGATTGGAGATGCAGGGGCTGTAGTAGAGATTGGAGAGGCAGGTGCTGTAGAGGAGATTGGAGAGGCAGGGGCCATAGAAGAGCCTGGAGAGACAAGGGCTGTAAAGGAGATTGGAGTGGCGGGCACCATAGAGGAGATTAGAGGGGCAGGGACCGTAGAGAAAATTGGAGAGGCAGGTGCTGTACAGGAATTTGGAGAGACAGCTGCTGTCGAGGAGCTTGGAGAGACAGGGGCTGTAGAGGAGATTTGAGAGGCCTTAGAGGAGATTGCAGAGGCGGCAGTGTAGAAGAGATTGGAGAGACAGGAGCTGTAGATGAGATTGGAGAGGGAGTAGAGGAGATTGGAGAGGTAATAGAGGAGATTGGAGAGGCGACAGTGAATAGGAGATTGGAGAGGCAGCGGCTGTACGGGAGATTGGAGAGTCACCAGAGGAGATTGGAGAGGCAGAGGCCGCAGAGGAGATTGGAGAGGCAGAAATATAGAGAAGATTGGAAAGGCACGGGCGGCAGAGGAGATTGGAGAGACAGGGACTGTAGAGAAGATTGGAGTGACAGAGGATGTACATGAGATTGGAGAGGCAGGTGCTGTAGAGGAGATTGGAGTGACAGAGGATGTACATGAGATTGGAGAGGCAGGTGCTGTAGAGGAGATTGGAGAGGCAGGGGCCATAGAAGAGCCTGGAGAGACAAGGGCTGTAAAGGATATTGGAGAGGCGGGCCCCGTAGAGGAGATTAGAGTGGCAGGGACCGTAGAGAAAATTGCAGAGGCAGGGGCTGTACAGGAGATTGGAGAGGCCAGGGCTGTACAGGAGATTGGACAGGCAGGGGTTGTAGAGGAGACTGGAGAGACAGAGGATGTACAGGAGATGGGAGAGGCAGAGGCTGTACAGGAGATTGGAGATGCAGGGGCTGTAGTAGAGATTGGAGAGGCAGGTGCTGTAGAGGAGATTGGAGAGGCAGGGGCCATAGAAGAGCCTGGAGAGACAAGGGCTGTAAAGGAGATTGGAGTGGTGGGCACCATAGAGGAGATTAGAGGGGCAGGGACCGTAGAGAAAATTGGAGAGGCAGGTGCTGTACAGGAATTTGGAGAGACAGCGGCTGTCGAGGAGGTTGGAGAGACAGGGGCTGTAGAGGAGGTTGGAGAGGCAGGGGCTGTAGAGGAGATTGGAAAGACAGAGGATCTACAGGAGATAGGAGAGGCAGGGGAAGTAGAGGAGACTGGAGAGGCAGGGACTATAGAGGAGGTTGGAGAGGCAGGGGCTGTAGAGGAGATTGGAGAGACAGCGGCTATACAGGAGATTGGAGAGGCAGTAGAGGAGATTGGAGAGAAAGTGGACGTAGAGGGGATTTGAGAGTCAGGGGCTGTACAGGAGATTGGAGAGGCAGGGGCTGTGCAGGAGATTGGAGAGGCAGGGGCTATAGATGAGATTGCAGAGGGAGTAGAGGAGATTGGAGAGGTAATAGAGGAGATTGGAGAGGCGGCAGTGTATAGGAGATTAGAGAGGCAGCGGGTGTATGAAAGATTGGAGAGGCACTAGAGGAGATTGCAGAGGCAGGGGCCGCAGAGGAGATTGGAGAGGCAGAAATGTGGAGAAGATTGGAAAGGCACGGGTGGCTGAGGAGATTGGAGAGACAGGGGCTGTAGAGGAGATTGGAGAAGCAGAGGCCATAGAGAAGATTGCAGAGGCAGGGGCTGTACAGGAGATTGGAGAGGCCGGGGCTCTACAGGAGATTGGAGAGGCACGGGCTGTACAGGAGATTGGAGAGGCAGGGGCTGTAGAGGAGATTGGAGAGACAGAGGATGTACAGGAGATTGGAGAGCCAGAGGCTTTACAGGAGATTGGAGAGGCAGGGGCCATAGAGAAGTCTGGAGAGAGAGGGGCTGTAGAGGTGATTGGAGAGTCAGGGGCTGTAGAAGAGATTGGAGAGGCAGGGGCTCTAGAGGAGATTGGAGAGGCAGGGGCAGTAGAGAAGATTGGAGAGGCATGGGCTGTAGAGGAGATTGGAGAGACCGGGGCCGGTGAAGAGATTGGAGAGGCAGAGGCCATAGTGTAGACTGGAGAGACAGGGGCTTTAGAGGAGATTGGAGAGGCAGGGGTTGTGGAGGAGGTTGAAGAGGATGAGGCTGTAGAGCAGATTGGAAAGACAGAGGATGTACAGGAGATTGGAGAGGCAGGGGAATTAGAGGAGATTGGAGAGGCAGGGGCTGTAGAGGAGATTGGAAAGACAGAGGATGTACAGGAGTTTGGAGAGGCAGGGGAAGTAGAGGAGATTGGACAGGCAGGGGCTGTAGAGGAGATTGGAGAGGTTGGGGCCGGAGAAGAGATTGGAGAGGCAGAGGCCATAGTGGAGACTGGAGAGACAGGGGCTTTAGAGGAGATTGGAAAGACAGAGGATGTACAGGGGATTAGAGAGGCAGGGGAATTAGAGGAGATTGGAGAGGCAGGGGCTGTAGAGGAGATTGGAAAGACAGAGGATGTACAGGAGATTGGAGAGGCAGGGGCTTTAGAGGAGATTGGAGAGGTTGGGGCCGGAGCGGAGATTGGAGAGGCAGAGGCCATAGTGGAGACTGGAGAGACAGGGGCTTTAGAGGAGATTGGAGAGGCAGGGGCTGTAGAGGAGATTGGAAAGACAGAGGATGTACAGGGGATTAGAGAGGCAGGGGAAGTAGAGGAGATTGGAGAGACAGGGGCTTTAGAGGAGATTGGAGAGTCAGGGGCCGGAGAGGAGATTGCAGAGGCAGCACTGTAGAGAAGATTGAAAAGGCACGGGTGGCAGAGTTGATTGGAGAGACAGGGGCTGTAGAGGAGATTGGAGAGGCAGGGGCCATAGAGAAGATTGCAGAGGCAGGGGCTGTACAGGAGATTGGAGAGGCCGGGGCTGTACAGGAGATTGGACAGGCAGGGGTTGTAGAGGAGACTGGAGAGACAGAGGCTGTACAGGAGATTGGAGATGCAGGGGCTGTAGTAGAGATTGGAGAGGCAGGTGCTGTAGAGGAGATTGGAGAGGCAGGGGCCATAGAAGAGCCTGGAGAGACAACGGCTGTAAAGGAGATTGGAGTGGCGGGCGCCATAGAGGAGATTAGAGAGGCAGGGACCGTAGAGAAAATTGGAGAGGCAGGTGCTGTACAGGAATTTGGAGAGACAGCGGCTGTCGAGGAGGTTGGAGAGACAGGGGCTGTAGAGGAGGTTGGAGAGGCAGGGGCTGTAGAGGAGATTGGAAAGACAGAGGATGTACAGGAGATTGGAGAGGCAGGGGAAGTAGAGGAGACTGGAGAGGCAGGGGCTGTAGAGGAGATTGGAGAGACAGGGGCTGTAGGGGAGATTGGAGAGCAGGGGTTGTAGAGGAGATTTGAGAGGCATTAGAGGAGATTGCAGAGGCGGCAGTGTAGAAGAGATTGGAGAGACAGGAGCTGTACAGCAGATTGGAGAGACAGGGCCTGTGCAGGAGATTGGAGAGGCAGAGGCTGTAGATGAGATTGGAGAGGGAGTAGAGGAGATTGGAGAGGTGATAGAGGAGATTGGAGAGGCGTCAGTGTATAGGAGATTAGAGAGGCAGCGGGTGTACGGGAGATTGGAGAGGCACTAGAGGAGATTGCAGAGGCAGGGGCCGCAGAGGAGATTGGAGAGGCAGAAATGTGGAGAAGATTGGAAAGGCACGGGTGGCTGAGGAGATTGGAGAGACAGGGGCTGTAGAGGAGATTGGAGAAGCAGAGGCCATAGAGAAGATTGCAGAGGCAGGGGCTGTACAGGAGATTGGAGAGGCCGGGGCTCTACAGGAGATTGGAGAGGCACGGGCTGTACAGGAGATTGGAGAGGCAGGGGCTGTAGAGGAGATTGGAGAGACAGAGGATGTACAGGAGATTGGAGAGCCAGAGGCTTTACAGGAGATTGGAGAGGCAGTGGCCATAGAGAAGTCTGGAGAGAGAGGGGCTGTAGAGGAGATTGGAGAGTCAGGGGCTGTAGAAGAGATTGGAGAGGCAGGGGCAGTAGAGAAGATTGGAGAGGCAGGGGCTGTAGAGGAGTTTGGAGAGACAGGGTTTGTAGAGGAGATTGGAGAGACAGTTGTTGTAGAGGAGATTTGAGAGGCAATAGAGGAGATTGCAGAGGAGGCAGTGTAGAGGAAATTAGAGAGGCAGGGACCATAGAGAAAATTGGAGAGTCAGGGGCTGTAGGGGAGATTGGAGAGACAGGGGCTCTAGAGGAGATCGGAGAGGCGGGGGCTGTACAGGAGATGGAGAGTCAGGGGCTGTAGACGAGATTAGAGAGGCAGGAGCTCTATAGGAGATTGGAGAGGCAATAGTGGAGATTGGAGAGGCGGCAGTGTAGAGGAGATTGCAGAGGCAGCGGCTGCAGAGGAGATTGGAGAGGCAAGGACTGCAGGGGAGATTGGAGAGGCAGGGGCTGTAGAGGAGATTGGAGAGGCAGGGGCTGTAGAGGAGATTGGAGATGCAGTAGAGGAGATTGGAGAGGCAGTAGAGGAGATTGGAGAAGTAGGGGCTGTAGAGGAGAATGGAGAGGCAGGGTCTGTACAGGAGATTGGAGAGGCCGGGGCTGTACAGGAGATTGGAGATGCAGGGGCGGTAGAGGAGATTGGAGAGACAGAGGATGTACAGGAGATTGGAGAGGCAGGGCCTGTAGGGTAGATTGGAGAGTCAGGGGCCATAGAGGAGATTGGAGAGACAGAGGATGTAGAGGAGATTGGAGAGGCTGGGGCTGTAGAGGAGATTGGAGTGGCAGGGGCAGTACAGGAGATTGGAGAGGCTGGGGCTGTAGACAAGATTAGAGAGGCATGGGCTCTATAGGATATTGGAGATGGAGGTAGAAGAGCCTGGAGAGACAAGGGCTGTAAAGGATATTGGAGAGGCAGGCGCCGTAGAGGAGATTAGAGTGGCAGGGACCGTAGAGAAAATTGGAGAGGCAGGGGCTGTACAGGAATTTGGAGAGACAGGGACTGTAGAGGAGATTGGAGAGACAGAGGATGTACAGGAGATTGGAGAGGCAGGGGAAGTAGAGGAGACTGGAGAGGCAGGGGCCGAAGAGGAGATTGGAGAGGCAGAGGCCATAGAGGAGACTGGAGAGACAGGGGCTTTAGAGGAGATTGGAGAGACGGGGACTATAGAGGAGGTTGGAGAGGCAGGGGCTGTAGAGGAGATTGGAGAGACAGCGGCTATACAGGAGATTGGAGAGGCAGTAGAGGAGATTGGAGAGAAAGTGGACGTAGAGGGGATTTGAGAGTCAGGGGCTGTACAGGAGATTGGAGAAGCAGGGGCTGTGCAGGAGATTGGAGAGGCAGGGGCTATAGATGAGATTGCAGAGGGAGTAGAGGAGATTGGAGAGGTAATAGAGGAGATTGGAGAGGCGGCAGTGTATAGGAGATTAGAGAGGCAGCGGGTGTACGGGAGATTGGAGAAGCACTAGAGGAGATTGCAGAGGCAGGGGCCGCAGAGGAGATTGGAGAGGCAGAAATGTAGAGAAGATTGGAAAGGCACGGGTGGCTGAGGAGATTGGAGAGACAGGGGCTGTAGAGGAGATTGGAGAAGCAGGGGCCATAGAGAAGATTGCAGAGGCAGGGGCTGTACAGGAGATTGGTGAGGCACGGGCTGTACAGGAGATTGGAGAGGCAGGGGCTGTAGAGGAGATTGGAGAGACAGAGGATGTACAGGAGATTGGAGAGCCAGAGGCTTTACAGGAGATTGGAGAGACAGGGGCCATAGAGAAGTCTGGAGAGAGAGGGGCTGTAGAGGAGATTGGAGAGTCAGGGGCTGTAGAAGAGATTGGAGAGTCAGGGGCAGTAGAGAAGATTGGAGAGGCAGGGGCTGTAGAGGAGATTGGAGAGACAGGGTTTGTAGAGGAGATTGGAGAGACAGTTGTTGTAGAGGAGATTTGAGAGGCAATAGAGGAGATTGCAGAGGAGGCAGTGTAGAGGAAATTAGAGAGGCAGGGACCGTAGAGAAAATTGGAGAGTCAGGGGCTGTAGGGGAGATTGGAGAAACAGGTGCTCTAGAGGAGATTGGAGAGGCAGGGGCTGAAAAAGAGATTGGAGAGGCAGGGGCTGTACAGGAGATTGGAGAGTCAGGGGCTGTAGAGGAGATTGGAGAGGCAGGGGCTGTAGAGGAGATTGGAGAGTCAGGGGCCGTAGAGGAGATTGGAGTGTCAGAGACTGCAGAGGAGATTGGAAGGCAGGGGCCGTAGAGGAGATTGGAGAGGCAGGGGCCGTAGATAAAATTGGAGAGGCAGGGGCTGTACGGGAGATTGGAGAGAGAGGGACTGTAGAGGAGATTGGAGAGGCTGGGGCTGTAAAGGAGATTGGAGAGGCAGGGACTGTGCAGGAGATTGGAGAGGCAGTAGAGGAGATTGGAGAGATAATAGAGGAGATTGGAGAGGCGGCAGTGTATAGGGGATTGGAGAGGCAGCGGCTGTACGGGAGATTGGAGAGGTACTAGAGGAGATTGGAGAATCAGGGGCCGCAGAGGAGATTGGAGAGACAGAAATGTAGAGAAGATTGGAAAGGCACGGGCGGCAGAGGAGATTGGAGAAGCAGGGGCCATAGAGAAGATTGCAGAGGCAGGGGCTGTACAGGAGATTGGAGAGGCAGGGGCTGAAAAAGAGATATTAGGGGAAGGAGCTGTAGAGGAGATTGGAAATACAGAGGATGTACAGGAGATTGGAGAGGCAGGGGCTGAAAAAGAGATATTAGGGGAAGGGGCTGTAGAGGAGATTGGAAATACAGAGGATGTACAGGAGATTGGAGAGGCAGGGGAAGTAGAGGATACTGGAGAAGCAGCAGCCGGTGAGGAGATTCGAGAGGCAGATGCCATAGTGGAGACTGGAGAGACAGGGGCTTTAGAGGAGATTGGAGAGGCAGGGGCTGTAGAGGAGATTGGAAAGACAGAGGATGTACAGGAGATTGGAGAGGCAGGGGCTGTAGAGGAGATTGGAGAGGTTGGGGCCGGAGAGGAGATTGGAGAGGCAGAGGCCATAGTGGAGACTGGAGAGACAGGGGCTTTAGAGGAGATTGGAGAGGCAGGGGTTGTAGAGGAGATTGGAGAGACAGGGTTTGTAGAGGAGATTGGAGAGAAAGTTGTTGTAGAGTAGATTTGAGAGGCAATAGAGGAGATTGCAGAGGAGGCAGTGTAGAGGAGATTAGAGAGGCAGGGTCCATAGAGAAAATTGGAGAGGCAGGGGCTGTAGGGGAGATTGGAGAGGCAGGGGCTGTAGGGGAGATTGGAGAGACAGGGGCTCCAGAGGAGATTGGAGAGGCAGGGGTCGTAGAGGAGATTGGAGAGGCAGGGGCTGTACCAGAGATTGGAGAGTCAGGGGCCGTAGAGGAGATTGGAGTGGCAGGGACTGCAGAGGAGATTGGAGAGGCTGGGGCTGTAGAGGAGTTTGGAGAGGCAGGTGCTGTACAGGAGATTGGAGAGGCAGTAGATGAGATTGGAGAGGTAATAGAGGAGATTGGCGAGGCGGCAGTGTATAGGGGATTGGAGAGGCAGCGGCTCTACGGGAGATTGGAGAGGCACTAGAGGAGATTGGAGAATCTGGGGCCGCAGAGGAGATTGGAGAGGCAGAAATGTAGAGAAGATTGGAAAGGCACGGGTGGCAGAGGAGATTGGAGAAGCAGGGGCCATAGAGAAGATTGCAGAGGCAGGGGATGTACAGGAGATTGGAGAGGCAGGGGCTGAAAAAGAGATTGGAGAGGCAGGGGCTCTACAGGAGATTGGAGAGGCACGGGCTGTACAGGAGATTGGAGACGCAGGGGCTGTAGAGGAGATTGGAGAGACAGAGGATGTACAGGAGGTTGGAGAGCCAGAAGCTGTACAGGAGATTGGAGAGGCAGGGGCCATAGAGGAGTCTGGAGAGACAGGGGCTGTAGAGGAGATTGGAGAGGCAGGGGCTGTAGAGGAGATTGGAGAGGCAGGAGCAGTAGAGGAGATTGGAAAGACAGAGGATGTACAGGAGATTGAAGAGGCAAGGCTGTAGAGGAGATTGGAGAGGCGGGGGCTGTACAGGAGATGGAGAGTCAGGGGCTGTAGACGAGATTAGAGAGGCAGGGGCTCTATAGGAAACTGGAGAGGCAATAGTGGAGATTGGAGAGGTGGCAGTGTAGAGGAGATTGCAGAGGCAGCGGCTGCAGAGGAGATTGGAGAGGCAGGGGCTGTAGAGGAGATTGGAGAGGCAGGGGCTGTAGAGGAGATTGGAGATGCAGTAGAGGAGATTGGAGAGGCAGTAGAGGAGATTGGAGAGGCAGTGCTGTAGAGGAGATGGGAGAGGCAGGGGATGCAGAAGAGATTGGAGAGGCAGTAGGGAAAATTGGAGTGGCAGGGGCTGTACAGGAGATTGGAGAGGCAGGGGCTATAGAGGAGATTGGAGAGGCAGGGGCTGTAGATGAGATTGGAGAGGCAGGGGCTGTTCAGGAGATTGGAGAGGGGGGGCTGTACAGGAGATTGGAGAGGCGGGGGCTGTACAGGAGATTGGAGACGCAATAGAGGATATTGGAGAGGCAGCTTCTACACAGGATTTTGGAGAGGCAGTAGAGGAGTTTGGAGAGACAGGAGACGTAGGGGGGATTTGAGAGGCGGGGGCTGTACAAGAGATTGGAGAGGCCGGGGCTGTACAGGAGATTGGAGTGGCAGAGGATGTACAGGAGATTGGAGAGGCAGCGGCCGGAGAGGATATTGGAGAGGCAGGGGTTGTAGAGGAGATTGGAGAGGCAGCGCTGTAGAGGAGATTGGAGAGGCAGGAGTTGGAGAGCAGATTGGAGAGACAGGGACTGTAGAAGAGATTGGAGAGGCAGGGGCTGTAGAGGAGATTGGAGAGGCTGGGGCTGTAGAGGAGATTGCAGAGGCAGGGGCAGTACAAGAGATTGGAGAGGCAGAGGCTGTAAAGGAGATTGGAGAGGCAGAGGCTGTACAGGATATTGGAGAGGCAGGGGTATTAGAGGAGATTGGAGAGGCAGGGGCTGTACAGGAGATTGGAGAGGCAGTAGAGGATATTGGAGAGACAGGGGACATAGAGGAGATTGGAGAGGCAGAGGCTGTACAGGAGATTGGAGAGGCAGAGGTTGTAGAGGAGATTGGAGAGGCAGGGGCTGTTGAGGAGATTGGAGAGGCAGGGGCTGTTCAGGAGATTGGAGAGCAGGGGTTGTAGAGGAGATTTGAGAGGCATTAGAGGAGATTGCAGAGGCGGCAGTGTAGAAGAGATTGGAGAGACAGGAGCTGTACAGCAGATTGGAGAGACAGGGCCTGTGCAGGAGATTGGAGAGGCAGAGGCTGTAGATGAGATTGGAGAGGGAGTAGAGGAGATTGGAGAGGTGATAGAGGAGATTGGAGAGGCGTCAGTGTATAGGAGATTAGAGAGGCAGCGGGTGTACGGGAGATTGGAGAGGCACTAGAGGAGATTGCAGAGGCAGGGGCCGCAGAGGAGATTGGAGAGGCAGAAATGTGGAGAAGATTGGAAAGGCACGGGTGGCTGAGGAGATTGGAGAGACAGGGGCTGTAGAGGAGATTGGAGAAGCAGAGGCCATAGAGAAGATTGCAGAGGCAGGGGCTGTACAGGAGATTGGAGAGGCCGGGGCTCTACAGGAGATTGGAGAGGCACGGGCTGTACAGGAGATTGGAGAGGCAGGGGCTGTAGAGGAGATTGGAGAGACAGAGGATGTACAGGAGATTGGAGAGCCAGAGGCTTTACAGGAGATTGGAGAGGCAGGGGCCATAGAGAAGTCTGGAGAGAGAGGGGCTGTAGAGGAGATTGGAGAGTCAGGGGCTGTAGAAGAGATTGGAGAGGCAGGGGCAGTAGAGAAGATTGGAGAGGCAGGGGCTGTAGAGGAGTTTGGAGAGACAGGGTTTGTAGAGGAGATTGGAGAGACAGTTGTTGTAGAGGAGATTTGAGAGGCAATAGAGGAGATTGCAGAGGAGGCAGTGTAGAGGAAATTAGAGAGGCAGGGACCATAGAGAAAATTGGAGAGTCAGGGGCTGTAGGGGAGATTGGAGAGACAGGGGCTCTAGAGGAGATCGGAGAGGCGGGGGCTGTACAGGAGATGGAGAGTCAGGGGCTGTAGACGAGATTAGAGAGGCAGGAGCTCTATAGGAGATTGGAGAGGCAATAGTGGAGATTGGAGAGGCGGCAGTGTAGAGGAGATTGCAGAGGCAGCGGCTGCAGAGGAGATTGGAGAGGCAAGGACTGCAGGGGAGATTGGAGAGGCAGGGGCTGTAGAGGAGATTGGAGAGGCAGGGGCTGTAGAGGAGATTGGAGAGGCAGTAGAGGAGATTGGAGAGAAAGTGGACGTAGAGGGGATTTGAGAGTCAGGGGCTGTACAGGAGATTGGAGAGGCAGGGGCTGTGCAGGAGATTGGAGAGGCAGGGGCTATAGATGAGATTGCAGAGGGAGTAGAGGAGATTGGAGAGGTAATAGAGGAGATTGGAGAGGCGGCAGTGTATAGGAGATTAGAGAGGCAGCGGGTGTACGGGAGATTGGAGAGGCACTAGAGGAGATTGCAGAGGCAGGGGCCGCAGAGGAGATTGGAGAGGCAGAAATGTAGAGAAGATTGGAAAGGCACGGGTGGCTGAGGAGATTGGAGAGACAGGGGCTGTAGAGGAGATTGGAGAAGCAGGGGCCATAGAGAAGATTGCAGAGGCAGGGGCTGTACAGGAGATTGGTGAGGCACGGGCTGTACAGGAGATTGGAGAGGCAGGGGCTGTAGAGGAGATTGGAGAGACAGAGGATGTACAGGAGATTGGAGAGCCAGAGGCTTTACAGGAGATTGGAGAGGCAGGGGCCATAGAGAAGTCTGGAGAGAGAGAGGGGCTGTAGAGGAGATTGGAGAGTCAGGGGCTGTAGAAGAGATTGGAGAGGCAGGGGCAGTAGAGAAGATTGGAGAGGCAGGGGCTGTAGAGGAGTTTGGAGAGACAGGGTTTGTAGAGGAGATTGGAGAGACAGTTGTTGTAGAGGAGATTTGAGAGGCAATAGAGGAGATTGCAGAGGAGGCAGTGTAGAGGAAATTAGAGAGGCAGGGACCATAGAGAAAATTGGAGAGTCAGGGGCTGTAGGGGAGATTGGAGAGACAGGGGCTCTAGAGGAGATCGGAGAGGCGGGGGCTGTACAGGAGATGGAGAGTCAGGGGCTGTAGACGAGATTAGAGAGGCAGGAGCTCTATAGGAGATTGGAGAGGCAATAGTGGAGATTGGAGAGGCGGCAGTGTAGAGGAGATTGCAGAGGCAGCGGCTGCAGAGGAGATTGGAGAGGCAAGGACTGCAGGGGAGATTGGAGAGGCAGGGGCTGTAGAGGAGATTGGAGAGGCAGGGGCTGTAGAGGAGATTGGAGAGGCAGTAGAGGAGATTGGAGAGAAAGTGGACGTAGAGGGGATTTGAGAGTCAGGGGCTGTACAGGAGATTGGAGAGGCAGGGGCTGTGCAGGAGATTGGAGAGGCAGGGGCTATAGATGAGATTGCAGAGGGAGTAGAGGAGATTGGAGAGGTAATAGAGGAGATTGGAGAGGCGGCAGTGTATAGGAGATTAGAGAGGCAGCGGGTGTACGGGAGATTGGAGAGGCACTAGAGGAGATTGCAGAGGCAGGGGCCGCAGAGGAGATTGGAGAGGCAGAAATGTAGAGAAGATTGGAAAGGCACGGGTGGCTGAGGAGATTGGAGAGACAGGGGCTGTAGAGGAGATTGGAGAAGCAGGGGCCATAGAGAAGATTGCAGAGGCAGGGGCTGTACAGGAGATTGGTGAGGCACGGGCTGTACAGGAGATTGGAGAGGCAGGGGCTGTAGAGGAGATTGGAGAGACAGATGATGTACAGGAGATTGGAGAGCAAGAGGCTTTACAGGAGATTGGAGAGACAGGGGCCATAGAGAAGTCTGGAGAGAGAGGGGCTGTAGAGGAGATTGGAGAGTCAGGGGCTGTAGAAGAGATTGGAGAGTCAGGGGCAGTAGAGAAGATTGGAGAGGCAGGGGCTGTAGAGGAGATTGGAGAGACAGGGTTTGTAGAGGAGATTGGAGAGATAGTTGTTGTAGAGGAGATTTGAGAGGCAATAGAGGAGATTGCAGAGGAGGCAGTGTAGAGGAAATTAGAGAGGCAGGGACCGTAGAGAAAATTGGAGAGTCAGGGGCTGTAGGGGAGATTGGAGAAACAGGTGCTCTAGAGGAGATTGGAGAGGCAGGGGCTGAAAAAGAGATTGGAGAGGCAGGGGCTGTACAGGAGATTGGAGAGTCAGGGGCTGTAGAGGAGATTGGAGAGGCAGGGGCTGTAGAGGAGATTGGAGAGTCAGGGGCCGTAGAGGAGATTGGAGTGTCAGAGACTGCAGAGGAGATTGGAAGGCAGGGGCCGTAGAGGAGATTGGAGAGGCAGGGGCCGTAGATAAAATTGGAGAGGCAGGGGCTGTACGGGAGATTGGAGAGAGAGGGACTGTAGAGGAGATTGGAGAGGCTGGGGCTGTAAAGGAGATTGGAGAGGCAGGGACTGTGCAGGAGATTGGAGAGGCAGTAGAGGAGATTGGAGAGATAATAGAGGAGATTGGAGAGGCGGCAGTGTATAGGGGATTGGAGAGGCAGCGGCTGTACGGGAGATTGGAGAGGTACTAGAGGAGATTGGAGAATCAGGGGCCGCAGAGGAGATTGGAGAGACAGAAATGTAGAGAAGATTGGAAAGGCACGGGCGGCAGAGGAGATTGGAGAAGCAGGGGCCATAGAGAAGATTGCAGAGGCAGGGGCTGTACAGGAGATTGGAGAGGCAGGGGCTGAAAAAGAGATATTAGGGGAAGGAGCTGTAGAGGAGATTGGAAATACAGAGGATGTACAGGAGATTGGAGAGGCAGGGGCTGAAAAAGAGATATTAGGGGAAGGGGCTGTAGAGGAGATTGGAAATACAGAGGATGTACAGGAGATTGGAGAGGCAGGGGAAGTAGAGGATACTGGAGAAGCAGCAGCCGGTGAGGAGATTCGAGAGGCAGATGCCATAGTGGAGACTGGAGAGACAGGGGCTTTAGAGGAGATTGGAGAGGCAGGGGCTGTAGAGGAGATTGGAAAGACAGAGGATGTACAGGAGATTGGAGAGGCAGGGGCTGTAGAGGAGATTGGAGAGGTTGGGGCCGGAGAGGAGATTGGAGAGGCAGAGGCCATAGTGGAGACTGGAGAGACAGGGGCTTTAGAGGAGATTGGAGAGGCAGGGGTTGTAGAGGAGATTGGAGAGACAGGGTTTGTAGAGGAGATTGGAGAGAAAGTTGTTGTAGAGTAGATTTGAGAGGCAATAGAGGAGATTGCAGAGGAGGCAGTGTAGAGGAGATTAGAGAGGCAGGGTCCATAGAGAAAATTGGAGAGGCAGGGGCTGTAGGGGAGATTGGAGAGGCAGGGGCTGTAGGGGAGATTGGAGAGACAGGGGCTCCAGAGGAGATTGGAGAGGCAGGGGTCGTAGAGGAGATTGGAGAGGCAGGGGCTGTACCAGAGATTGGAGAGTCAGGGGCCGTAGAGGAGATTGGAGTGGCAGGGACTGCAGAGGAGATTGGAGAGGCTGGGGCTGTAGAGGAGTTTGGAGAGGCAGGTGCTGTACAGGAGATTGGAGAGGCAGTAGATGAGATTGGAGAGGTAATAGAGGAGATTGGCGAGGCGGCAGTGTATAGGGGATTGGAGAGGCAGCGGCTCTACGGGAGATTGGAGAGGCACTAGAGGAGATTGGAGAATCTGGGGCCGCAGAGGAGATTGGAGAGGCAGAAATGTAGAGAAGATTGGAAAGGCACGGGTGGCAGAGGAGATTGGAGAAGCAGGGGCCATAGAGAAGATTGCAGAGGCAGGGGATGTACAGGAGATTGGAGAGGCAGGGGCTGAAAAAGAGATTGGAGAGGCAGGGGCTCTACAGGAGATTGGAGAGGCACGGGCTGTACAGGAGATTGGAGACGCAGGGGCTGTAGAGGAGATTGGAGAGACAGAGGATGTACAGGAGGTTGGAGAGCCAGAAGCTGTACAGGAGATTGGAGAGGCAGGGGCCATAGAGGAGTCTGGAGAGACAGGGGCTGTAGAGGAGATTGGAGAGGCAGGGGCTGTAGAGGAGATTGGAGAGGCAGGAGCAGTAGAGGAGATTGGAAAGACAGAGGATGTACAGGAGATTGAAGAGGCAAGGCTGTAGAGGAGATTGGAGAGGCGGGGGCTGTACAGGAGATGGAGAGTCAGGGGCTGTAGACGAGATTAGAGAGGCAGGGGCTCTATAGGAAACTGGAGAGGCAATAGTGGAGATTGGAGAGGTGGCAGTGTAGAGGAGATTGCAGAGGCAGCGGCTGCAGAGGAGATTGGAGAGGCAGGGGCTGTAGAGGAGATTGGAGAGGCAGGGGCTGTAGAGGAGATTGGAGATGCAGTAGAGGAGATTGGAGAGGCAGTAGAGGAGATTGGAGAGGCAGTGCTGTAGAGGAGATGGGAGAGGCAGGGGATGCAGAAGAGATTGGAGAGGCAGTAGGGAAAATTGGAGTGGCAGGGGCTGTACAGGAGATTGGAGAGGCAGGGGCTATAGAGGAGATTGGAGAGGCAGGGGCTGTAGATGAGATTGGAGAGGCAGGGGCTGTTCAGGAGATTGGAGAGGGGGGGCTGTACAGGAGATTGGAGAGGCGGGGGCTGTACAGGAGATTGGAGACGCAATAGAGGATATTGGAGAGGCAGCTTCTACACAGGATTTTGGAGAGGCAGTAGAGGAGTTTGGAGAGACAGGAGACGTAGGGGGGATTTGAGAGGCGGGGGCTGTACAAGAGATTGGAGAGGCCGGGGCTGTACAGGAGATTGGAGTGGCAGAGGATGTACAGGAGATTGGAGAGGCAGCGGCCGGAGAGGATATTGGAGAGGCAGGGGTTGTAGAGGAGATTGGAGAGGCAGCGCTGTAGAGGAGATTGGAGAGGCAGGAGTTGGAGAGCAGATTGGAGAGACAGGGACTGTAGAAGAGATTGGAGAGGCAGGGGCTGTAGAGGAGATTGGAGAGGCTGGGGCTGTAGAGGAGATTGCAGAGGCAGGGGCAGTACAAGAGATTGGAGAGGCAGAGGCTGTAAAGGAGATTGGAGAGGCAGAGGCTGTACAGGATATTGGAGAGGCAGGGGTATTAGAGGAGATTGGAGAGGCAGGGGCTGTACAGGAGATTGGAGAGGCAGTAGAGGATATTGGAGAGACAGGGGACATAGAGGAGATTGGAGAGGCAGAGGCTGTACAGGAGATTGGAGAGGCAGAGGTTGTAGAGGAGATTGGAGAGGCAGGGGCTGTTGAGGAGATTGGAGAGGCAGGGGCTGTTCAGGAGATTGGAGAGCAGGGGTTGTAGAGGAGATTTGAGAGGCATTAGAGGAGATTGCAGAGGCGGCAGTGTAGAAGAGATTGGAGAGACAGGAGCTGTACAGCAGATTGGAGAGACAGGGCCTGTGCAGGAGATTGGAGAGGCAGAGGCTGTAGATGAGATTGGAGAGGGAGTAGAGGAGATTGGAGAGGTGATAGAGGAGATTGGAGAGGCGTCAGTGTATAGGAGATTAGAGAGGCAGCGGGTGTACGGGAGATTGGAGAGGCACTAGAGGAGATTGCAGAGGCAGGGGCCGCAGAGGAGATTGGAGAGGCAGAAATGTGGAGAAGATTGGAAAGGCACGGGTGGCTGAGGAGATTGGAGAGACAGGGGCTGTAGAGGAGATTGGAGAAGCAGAGGCCATAGAGAAGATTGCAGAGGCAGGGGCTGTACAGGAGATTGGAGAGGCCGGGGCTCTACAGGAGATTGGAGAGGCACGGGCTGTACAGGAGATTGGAGAGGCAGGGGCTGTAGAGGAGATTGGAGAGACAGAGGATGTACAGGAGATTGGAGAGCCAGAGGCTTTACAGGAGATTGGAGAGGCAGGGGCCATAGAGAAGTCTGGAGAGAGAGGGGCTGTAGAGGAGATTGGAGAGTCAGGGGCTGTAGAAGAGATTGGAGAGGCAGGGGCAGTAGAGAAGATTGGAGAGGCAGGGGCTGTAGAGGAGTTTGGAGAGACAGGGTTTGTAGAGGAGATTGGAGAGACAGTTGTTGTAGAGGAGATTTGAGAGGCAATAGAGGAGATTGCAGAGGAGGCAGTGTAGAGGAAATTAGAGAGGCAGGGACCATAGAGAAAATTGGAGAGTCAGGGGCTGTAGGGGAGATTGGAGAGACAGGGGCTCTAGAGGAGATCGGAGAGGCGGGGGCTGTACAGGAGATGGAGAGTCAGGGGCTGTAGACGAGATTAGAGAGGCAGGAGCTCTATAGGAGATTGGAGAGGCAATAGTGGAGATTGGAGAGGCGGCAGTGTAGAGGAGATTGCAGAGGCAGCGGCTGCAGAGGAGATTGGAGAGGCAAGGACTGCAGGGGAGATTGGAGAGGCAGGGGCTGTAGAGGAGATTGGAGAGGCAGGGGCTGTAGAGGAGATTGGAGAGGCAGTAGAGGAGATTGGAGAGAAAGTGGACGTAGAGGGGATTTGAGAGTCAGGGGCTGTACAGGAGATTGGAGAGGCAGGGGCTGTGCAGGAGATTGGAGAGGCAGGGGCTATAGATGAGATTGCAGAGGGAGTAGAGGAGATTGGAGAGGTAATAGAGGAGATTGGAGAGGCGGCAGTGTATAGGAGATTAGAGAGGCAGCGGGTGTACGGGAGATTGGAGAGGCACTAGAGGAGATTGCAGAGGCAGGGGCCGCAGAGGAGATTGGAGAGGCAGAAATGTAGAGAAGATTGGAAAGGCACGGGTGGCTGAGGAGATTGGAGAGACAGGGGCTGTAGAGGAGATTGGAGAAGCAGGGGCCATAGAGAAGATTGCAGAGGCAGGGGCTGTACAGGAGATTGGTGAGGCACGGGCTGTACAGGAGATTGGAGAGGCAGGGGCTGTAGAGGAGATTGGAGAGACAGAGGATGTACAGGAGATTGGAGAGCCAGAGGCTTTACAGGAGATTGGAGAGACAGGGGCCATAGAGAAGTCTGGAGAGAGAGGGGCTGTAGAGGAGATTGGAGAGTCAGGGGCTGTAGAGGAGATTGGAGAGACAGGGTTTGTAGAGGAGATTGGAGAGACAGTTGTTGTAGAGGAGATTTGAGAGGCAATAGAGGAGATTGCAGAGGAGGCAGTGTAGAGGAAATTAGAGAGGCAGGGACCGTAGAGAAAATTGGAGAGTCAGGGGCTGTAGGGGAGATTGGAGAAACAGGTGCTCTAGAGGAGATTGGAGAGGCAGGGGCTGAAAAAGAGATTGGAGAGGCAGGGGCTGTACAGGAGATTGGAGAGTCAGGGGCTGTAGAGGAGATTGGAGAGGCAGGGGCTGTAGAGGAGATTGGAGAGTCAGGGGCCGTAGAGGAGATTGGAGTGGCAGGGACTGCAGAGGAGATTGGAGAGGCTGGGGCTGTAGAGGAGTTTGGAGAGGCAGGTGCTGTACAGGAGATTGGAGAGGCAGTAGATGAGATTGGAGAGGTAATAGAGGAGATTGGCGAGGCGGCAGTGTATAGGGGATTGGAGAGGCAGCGGCTCTACGGGAGATTGGAGAGGCACTAGAGGAGATTGGAGAATCTGGGGCCGCAGAGGAGATTGGAGAGGCAGAAATGTAGAGAAGATTGGAAAGGCACGGGTGGCAGAGGAGATTGGAGAAGCAGGGGCCATAGAGAAGATTGCAGAGGCAGGGGATGTACAGGAGATTGGAGAGGCAGGGGCTGAAAAAGAGATTGGAGAGGCAGGGGCTCTACAGGAGATTGGAGAGGCACGGGCTGTACAGGAGATTGGAGACGCAGGGGCTGTAGAGGAGATTGGAGAGACAGAGGATGTACAGGAGGTTGGAGAGCCAGAAGCTGTACAGGAGATTGGAGAGGCAGGGGCCATAGAGGAGTCTGGAGAGACAGGGGCTGTAGAGGAGATTGGAGAGGCAGGGGCTGTAGAGGAGATTGGAGAGGCAGGAGCAGTAGAGGAGATTGGAAAGACAGAGGATGTACAGGAGATTGAAGAGGCAAGGCTGTAGAGGAGATTGGAGAGGCGGGGGCTGTACAGGAGATGGAGAGTCAGGGGCTGTAGACGAGATTAGAGAGGCAGGGGCTCTATAGGAAACTGGAGAGGCAATAGTGGAGATTGGAGAGGTGGCAGTGTAGAGGAGATTGCAGAGGCAGCGGCTGCAGAGGAGATTGGAGAGGCAGGGGCTGTAGAGGAGATTGGAGAGGCAGGGGCTGTAGAGGAGATTGGAGATGCAGTAGAGGAGATTGGAGAGGCAGTAGAGGAGATTGGAGAGGCAGTGCTGTAGAGGAGATGGGAGAGGCAGGGGATGCAGAAGAGATTGGAGAGGCAGTAGGGAAAATTGGAGTGGCAGGGGCTGTACAGGAGATTGGAGAGGCAGGGGCTATAGAGGAGATTGGAGAGGCAGGGGCTGTAGATGAGATTGGAGAGGCAGGGGCTGTTCAGGAGATTGGAGAGGGGGGGCTGTACAGGAGATTGGAGAGGCGGGGGCTGTACAGGAGATTGGAGACGCAATAGAGGATATTGGAGAGGCAGCTTCTACACAGGATTTTGGAGAGGCAGTAGAGGAGTTTGGAGAGACAGGAGACGTAGGGGGGATTTGAGAGGCGGGGGCTGTACAAGAGATTGGAGAGGCCGGGGCTGTACAGGAGATTGGAGTGGCAGAGGATGTACAGGAGATTGGAGAGGCAGCGGCCGGAGAGGATATTGGAGAGGCAGGGGTTGTAGAGGAGATTGGAGAGGCAGCGCTGTAGAGGAGATTGGAGAGGCAGGAGTTGGAGAGCAGATTGGAGAGACAGGGACTGTAGAAGAGATTGGAGAGGCAGGGGCTGTAGAGGAGATTGGAGAGGCTGGGGCTGTAGAGGAGATTGCAGAGGCAGGGGCAGTACAAGAGATTGGAGAGGCAGAGGCTGTAAAGGAGATTGGAGAGGCAGAGGCTGTACAGGATATTGGAGAGGCAGGGGTATTAGAGGAGATTGGAGAGGCAGGGGCTGTACAGGAGATTGGAGAGGCAGTAGAGGATATTGGAGAGACAGGGGACATAGAGGAGATTGGAGAGGCAGAGGCTGTACAGGAGATTGGAGAGGCAGAGGTTGTAGAGGAGATTGGAGAGGCAGGGGCTGTTGAGGAGATTGGAGAGGCAGGGGCTGTTCAGGAGATTGGAGAGCAGGGGTTGTAGAGGAGATTTGAGAGGCATTAGAGGAGATTGCAGAGGCGGCAGTGTAGAAGAGATTGGAGAGACAGGAGCTGTACAGCAGATTGGAGAGACAGGGCCTGTGCAGGAGATTGGAGAGGCAGAGGCTGTAGATGAGATTGGAGAGGGAGTAGAGGAGATTGGAGAGGTGATAGAGGAGATTGGAGAGGCGTCAGTGTATAGGAGATTAGAGAGGCAGCGGGTGTACGGGAGATTGGAGAGGCACTAGAGGAGATTGCAGAGGCAGGGGCCGCAGAGGAGATTGGAGAGGCAGAAATGTGGAGAAGATTGGAAAGGCACGGGTGGCTGAGGAGATTGGAGAGACAGGGGCTGTAGAGGAGATTGGAGAAGCAGAGGCCATAGAGAAGATTGCAGAGGCAGGGGCTGTACAGGAGATTGGAGAGGCCGGGGCTCTACAGGAGATTGGAGAGGCACGGGCTGTACAGGAGATTGGAGAGGCAGGGGCTGTAGAGGAGATTGGAGAGACAGAGGATGTACAGGAGATTGGAGAGCCAGAGGCTTTACAGGAGATTGGAGAGGCAGGGGCCATAGAGAAGTCTGGAGAGAGAGGGGCTGTAGAGGAGATTGGAGAGTCAGGGGCTGTAGAAGAGATTGGAGAGGCAGGGGCAGTAGAGAAGATTGGAGAGGCAGGGGCTGTAGAGGAGTTTGGAGAGACAGGGTTTGTAGAGGAGATTGGAGAGACAGTTGTTGTAGAGGAGATTTGAGAGGCAATAGAGGAGATTGCAGAGGAGGCAGTGTAGAGGAAATTAGAGAGGCAGGGACCATAGAGAAAATTGGAGAGTCAGGGGCTGTAGGGGAGATTGGAGAGACAGGGGCTCTAGAGGAGATCGGAGAGGCGGGGGCTGTACAGGAGATGGAGAGTCAGGGGCTGTAGACGAGATTAGAGAGGCAGGAGCTCTATAGGAGATTGGAGAGGCAATAGTGGAGATTGGAGAGGCGGCAGTGTAGAGGAGATTGCAGAGGCAGCGGCTGCAGAGGAGATTGGAGAGGCAAGGACTGCAGGGGAGATTGGAGAGGCAGGGGCTGTAGAGGAGATTGGAGAGGCAGGGGCTGTAGAGGAGATTGGAGAGGCAGTAGAGGAGATTGGAGAGAAAGTGGACGTAGAGGGGATTTGAGAGTCAGGGGCTGTACAGGAGATTGGAGAGGCAGGGGCTGTGCAGGAGATTGGAGAGGCAGGGGCTATAGATGAGATTGCAGAGGGAGTAGAGGAGATTGGAGAGGTAATAGAGGAGATTGGAGAGGCGGCAGTGTATAGGAGATTAGAGAGGCAGCGGGTGTACGGGAGATTGGAGAGGCACTAGAGGAGATTGCAGAGGCAGGGGCCGCAGAGGAGATTGGAGAGGCAGAAATGTAGAGAAGATTGGAAAGGCACGGGTGGCTGAGGAGATTGGAGAGACAGGGGCTGTAGAGGAGATTGGAGAAGCAGGGGCCATAGAGAAGATTGCAGAGGCAGGGGCTGTACAGGAGATTGGTGAGGCACGGGCTGTACAGGAGATTGGAGAGGCAGGGGCTGTAGAGGAGATTGGAGAGACAGAGGATGTACAGGAGATTGGAGAGCCAGAGGCTTTACAGGAGATTGGAGAGACAGGGGCCATAGAGAAGTCTGGAGAGAGAGGGGCTGTAGAGGAGATTGGAGAGTCAGGGGCTGTAGAAGAGATTGGAGAGTCAGGGGCAGTAGAGAAGATTGGAGAGGCAGGGGCTGTAGAGGAGATTGGAGAGACAGGGTTTGTAGAGGAGATTGGAGAGACAGTTGTTGTAGAGGAGATTTGAGAGGCAATAGAGGAGATTGCAGAGGAGGCAGTGTAGAGGAAATTAGAGAGGCAGGGACCGTAGAGAAAATTGGAGAGTCAGGGGCTGTAGGGGAGATTGGAGAAACAGGTGCTCTAGAGGAGATTGGAGAGGCAGGGGCTGAAAAAGAGATTGGAGAGGCAGGGGCTGTACAGGAGATTGGAGAGTCAGGGGCTGTAGAGGAGATTGGAGAGGCAGGGGCTGTAGAGGAGATTGGAGAGTCAGGGGCCGTAGAGGAGATTGGAGTGTCAGAGACTGCAGAGGAGATTGGAAGGCAGGGGCCGTAGAGGAGATTGGAGAGGCAGGGGCCGTAGATAAAATTGGAGAGGCAGGGGCTGTACGGGAGATTGGAGAGAGAGGGACTGTAGAGGAGATTGGAGAGGCTGGGGCTGTAAAGGAGATTGGAGAGGCAGGGACTGTGCAGGAGATTGGAGAGGCAGTAGAGTAGATTGGAGAGATAATAGAGGAGATTGGAGAGGCGGCAGTGTATAGGGGATTGGAGAGGCAGCGGCTGTACGGGAGATTGGAGAGGTACTAGAGGAGATTGGAGAATCAGGGGCCGCAGAGGAGATTGGAGAGACAGAAATGTAGAGAAGATTGGAAAGGCACGGGCGGCAGAGGAGATTGGAGAAGCAGGGGCCATAGAGAAGATTGCAGAGGCAGGGGCTGTACAGGAGATTGGAGAGGCAGGGGCTGAAAAAGAGATATTAGGGGAAGGAGCTGTAGAGGAGATTGGAAATACAGAGGATGTACAGGAGATTGGAGAGGCAGGGGCTGAAAAAGAGATATTAGGGGAAGGGGCTGTAGAGGAGATTGGAAATACAGAGGATGTACAGGAGATTGGAGAGGCAGGGGAAGTAGAGGATACTGGAGAAGCAGCAGCCGGTGAGGAGATTCGAGAGGCAGATGCCATAGTGGAGACTGGAGAGACAGGGGCTTTAGAGGAGATTGGAGAGGCAGGGGCTGTAGAGGAGATTGGAAAGACAGAGGATGTACAGGAGATTGGAGAGGCAGGGGCTGTAGAGGAGATTGGAGAGGTTGGGGCCGGAGAGGAGATTGGAGAGGCAGAGGCCATAGTGGAGACTGGAGAGACAGGGGCTTTAGAGGAGATTGGAGAGGCAGGGGTTGTAGAGGAGATTGGAGAGACAGGGTTTGTAGAGGAGATTGGAGAGAAAGTTGTTGTAGAGTAGATTTGAGAGGCAATAGAGGAGATTGCAGAGGAGGCAGTGTAGAGGAGATTAGAGAGGCAGGGTCCATAGAGAAAATTGGAGAGGCAGGGGCTGTAGGGGAGATTGGAGAGGCAGGGGCTGTAGGGGAGATTGGAGAGACAGGGGCTCCAGAGGAGATTGGAGAGGCAGGGGTCGTAGAGGAGATTGGAGAGGCAGGGGCTGTACCAGAGATTGGAGAGTCAGGGGCCGTAGAGGAGATTGGAGTGGCAGGGACTGCAGAGGAGATTGGAGAGGCTGGGGCTGTAGAGGAGTTTGGAGAGGCAGGTGCTGTACAGGAGATTGGAGAGGCAGTAGATGAGATTGGAGAGGTAATAGAGGAGATTGGCGAGGCGGCAGTGTATAGGGGATTGGAGAGGCAGCGGCTCTACGGGAGATTGGAGAGGCACTAGAGGAGATTGGAGAATCTGGGGCCGCAGAGGAGATTGGAGAGGCACTAGAGGAGATTGGAGAATCTGGGGCCGCAGAGGAGATTGGAGAGGCAGAAATGTAGAGAAGATTGGAAAGGCACGGGTGGCAGAGGAGATTGGAGAAGCAGGGGCCATAGAGAAGATTGCAGAGGCAGGGGATGTACAGGAGATTGGAGAGGCAGGGGCTGAAAAAGAGATTGGAGAGGCAGGGGCTCTACAGGAGATTGGAGAGGCACGGGCTGTACAGGAGATTGGAGACGCAGGGGCTGTAGAGGAGATTGGAGAGACAGAGGATGTACAGGAGGTTGGAGAGCCAGAAGCTGTACAGGAGATTGGAGAGGCAGGGGCCATAGAGGAGTCTGGAGAGACAGGGGCTGTAGAGGAGATTGGAGAGGCAGGGGCTGTAGAGGAGATTGGAGAGGCAGGAGCAGTAGAGGAGATTGGAAAGACAGAGGATGTACAGGAGATTGAAGAGGCAAGGCTGTAGAGGAGATTGGAGAGGCAGAGGCTGTACAGGATATTGGAGAGGCAGGGGTATTAGAGGAGATTGGAGAGGCAGGGGCTCTATAGGAAACTGGAGAGGCAATAGTGGAGATTGGAGAGGTGGCAGTGTAGAGGAGATTGCAGAGGCAGCGGCTGCAGAGGAGATTGGAGAGGCAGGGGCTGTAGAGGAGATTGGAGAGGCAGGGGCTGTAGAGGAGATTGGAGATGCAGTAGAGGAGATTGGAGAGGCAGTAGAGGAGATTGGAGAGGCAGTGCTGTAGAGGAGATGGGAGAGGCAGGGGATGCAGAAGAGATTGGAGAGGCAGTAGGGAAAATTGGAGTGGCAGGGGCTGTACAGGAGATTGGAGAGGCAGGGGCTATAGAGGAGATTGGAGAGGCAGGGGCTGTAGATGAGATTGGAGAGGCAGGGGCTGTTCAGGAGATTGGAGAGGGGGGGCTGTACAGGAGATTGGAGAGGCGGGGGCTGTACAGGAGATTGGAGACGCAATAGAGGATATTGGAGAGGCAGCTTCTACACAGGATTTTGGAGAGGCAGTAGAGGAGTTTGGAGAGACAGGAGACGTAGGGGGGATTTGAGAGGCGGGGGCTGTACAAGAGATTGGAGAGGCCGGGGCTGTACAGGAGATTGGAGTGGCAGAGGATGTACAGGAGATTGGAGAGGCAGCGGCCGGAGAGGATATTGGAGAGGCAGGGGTTGTAGAGGAGATTGGAGAGGCAGCGCTGTAGAGGAGATTGGAGAGGCAGGAGTTGGAGAGCAGATTGGAGAGACAGGGACTGTAGAAGAGATTGGAGAGGCAGGGGCTGTAGAGGAGATTGGAGAGGCTGGGGCTGTAGAGGAGATTGCAGAGGCAGGGGCAGTACAAGAGATTGGAGAGGCAGAGGCTGTAAAGGAGATTGGAGAGGCAGAGGCTGTACAGGATATTGGAGAGGCAGGGGTATTAGAGGAGATTGGAGAGGCAGGGGCTGTACAGGAGATTGGAGAGGCAGTAGAGGATATTGGAGAGACAGGGGACATAGAGGAGATTGGAGAGGCAGAGGCTGTACAGGAGATTGGAGAGGCAGAGGTTGTAGAGGAGATTGGAGAGGCAGGGGCTGTTGAGGAGATTGGAGAGGCAGGGGCTGTTCAGGAGATTGGAGAGCAGGGGTTGTAGAGGAGATTTGAGAGGCATTAGAGGAGATTGCAGAGGCGGCAGTGTAGAAGAGATTGGAGAGACAGGAGCTGTACAGCAGATTGGAGAGACAGGGCCTGTGCAGGAGATTGGAGAGGCAGAGGCTGTAGATGAGATTGGAGAGGGAGTAGAGGAGATTGGAGAGGTGATAGAGGAGATTGGAGAGGCGTCAGTGTATAGGAGATTAGAGAGGCAGCGGGTGTACGGGAGATTGGAGAGGCACTAGAGGAGATTGCAGAGGCAGGGGCCGCAGAGGAGATTGGAGAGGCAGAAATGTGGAGAAGATTGGAAAGGCACGGGTGGCTGAGGAGATTGGAGAGACAGGGGCTGTAGAGGAGATTGGAGAAGCAGAGGCCATAGAGAAGATTGCAGAGGCAGGGGCTGTACAGGAGATTGGAGAGGCCGGGGCTCTACAGGAGATTGGAGAGGCACGGGCTGTACAGGAGATTGGAGAGGCAGGGGCTGTAGAGGAGATTGGAGAGACAGAGGATGTACAGGAGATTGGAGAGCCAGAGGCTTTACAGGAGATTGGAGAGGCAGGGGCCATAGAGAAGTCTGGAGAGAGAGGGGCTGTAGAGGAGATTGGAGAGTCAGGGGCTGTAGAAGAGATTGGAGAGGCAGGGGCAGTAGAGAAGATTGGAGAGGCAGGGGCTGTAGAGGAGTTTGGAGAGACAGGGTTTGTAGAGGAGATTGGAGAGACAGTTGTTGTAGAGGAGATTTGAGAGGCAATAGAGGAGATTGCAGAGGAGGCAGTGTAGAGGAAATTAGAGAGGCAGGGACCATAGAGAAAATTGGAGAGTCAGGGGCTGTAGGGGAGATTGGAGAGACAGGGGCTCTAGAGGAGATCGGAGAGGCGGGGGCTGTACAGGAGATGGAGAGTCAGGGGCTGTAGACGAGATTAGAGAGGCAGGAGCTCTATAGGAGATTGGAGAGGCAATAGTGGAGATTGGAGAGGCGGCAGTGTAGAGGAGATTGCAGAGGCAGCGGCTGCAGAGGAGATTGGAGAGGCAAGGACTGCAGGGGAGATTGGAGAGGCAGGGGCTGTAGAGGAGATTGGAGAGGCAGGGGCTGTAGAGGAGATTGGAGAGGCAGTAGAGGAGATTGGAGAGAAAGTGGACGTAGAGGGGATTTGAGAGTCAGGGGCTGTACAGGAGATTGGAGAGGCAGGGGCTGTGCAGGAGATTGGAGAGGCAGGGGCTATAGATGAGATTGCAGAGGGAGTAGAGGAGATTGGAGAGGTAATAGAGGAGATTGGAGAGGCGGCAGTGTATAGGAGATTAGAGAGGCAGCGGGTGTACGGGAGATTGGAGAGGCACTAGAGGAGATTGCAGAGGCAGGGGCCGCAGAGGAGATTGGAGAGGCAGAAATGTAGAGAAGATTGGAAAGGCACGGGTGGCTGAGGAGATTGGAGAGACAGGGGCTGTAGAGGAGATTGGAGAAGCAGGGGCCATAGAGAAGATTGCAGAGGCAGGGGCTGTACAGGAGATTGGTGAGGCACGGGCTGTACAGGAGATTGGAGAGGCAGGGGCTGTAGAGGAGATTGGAGAGACAGAGGATGTACAGGAGATTGGAGAGCCAGAGGCTTTACAGGAGATTGGAGAGACAGGGGCCATAGAGAAGTCTGGAGAGAGAGGGGCTGTAGAGGAGATTGGAGAGTCAGGGGCTGTAGAAGAGATTGGAGAGTCAGGGGCAGTAGAGAAGATTGGAGAGGCAGGGGCTGTAGAGGAGATTGGAGAGACAGGGTTTGTAGAGGAGATTGGAGAGACAGTTGTTGTAGAGGAGATTTGAGAGGCAATAGAGGAGATTGCAGAGGAGGCAGTGTAGAGGAAATTAGAGAGGCAGGGACCGTAGAGAAAATTGGAGAGTCAGGGGCTGTAGGGGAGATTGGAGAAACAGGTGCTCTAGAGGAGATTGGAGAGGCAGGGGCTGAAAAAGAGATTGGAGAGGCAGGGGCTGTACAGGAGATTGGAGAGTCAGGGGCTGTAGAGGAGATTGGAGAGGCAGGGGCTGTAGAGGAGATTGGAGAGTCAGGGGCCGTAGAGGAGATTGGAGTGGCAGGGACTGCAGAGGAGATTGGAGAGGCTGGGGCTGTAGAGGAGTTTGGAGAGGCAGGTGCTGTACAGGAGATTGGAGAGGCAGTAGATGAGATTGGAGAGGTAATAGAGGAGATTGGCGAGGCGGCAGTGTATAGGGGATTGGAGAGGCAGCGGCTCTACGGGAGATTGGAGAGGCACTAGAGGAGATTGGAGAATCTGGGGCCGCAGAGGAGATTGGAGAGGCAGAAATGTAGAGAAGATTGGAAAGGCACGGGTGGCAGAGGAGATTGGAGAAGCAGGGGCCATAGAGAAGATTGCAGAGGCAGGGGATGTACAGGAGATTGGAGAGGCAGGGGCTGAAAAAGAGATTGGAGAGGCAGGGGCTCTACAGGAGATTGGAGAGGCACGGGCTGTACAGGAGATTGGAGACGCAGGGGCTGTAGAGGAGATTGGAGAGACAGAGGATGTACAGGAGGTTGGAGAGCCAGAAGCTGTACAGGAGATTGGAGAGGCAGGGGCCATAGAGGAGTCTGGAGAGACAGGGGCTGTAGAGGAGATTGGAGAGGCAGGGGCTGTAGAGGAGATTGGAGAGGCAGGAGCAGTAGAGGAGATTGGAAAGACAGAGGATGTACAGGAGATTGAAGAGGCAAGGCTGTAGAGGAGATTGGAGAGGCGGGGGCTGTACAGGAGATGGAGAGTCAGGGGCTGTAGACGAGATTAGAGAGGCAGGGGCTCTATAGGAAACTGGAGAGGCAATAGTGGAGATTGGAGAGGTGGCAGTGTAGAGGAGATTGCAGAGGCAGCGGCTGCAGAGGAGATTGGAGAGGCAGGGGCTGTAGAGGAGATTGGAGAGGCAGGGGCTGTAGAGGAGATTGGAGATGCAGTAGAGGAGATTGGAGAGGCAGTAGAGGAGATTGGAGAGGCAGTGCTGTAGAGGAGATGGGAGAGGCAGGGGATGCAGAAGAGATTGGAGAGGCAGTAGGGAAAATTGGAGTGGCAGGGGCTGTACAGGAGATTGGAGAGGCAGGGGCTATAGAGGAGATTGGAGAGGCAGGGGCTGTAGATGAGATTGGAGAGGCAGGGGCTGTTCAGGAGATTGGAGAGGGGGGGCTGTACAGGAGATTGGAGAGGCGGGGGCTGTACAGGAGATTGGAGACGCAATAGAGGATATTGGAGAGGCAGCTTCTACACAGGATTTTGGAGAGGCAGTAGAGGAGTTTGGAGAGACAGGAGACGTAGGGGGGATTTGAGAGGCGGGGGCTGTACAAGAGATTGGAGAGGCCGGGGCTGTACAGGAGATTGGAGTGGCAGAGGATGTACAGGAGATTGGAGAGGCAGCGGCCGGAGAGGATATTGGAGAGGCAGGGGTTGTAGAGGAGATTGGAGAGGCAGCGCTGTAGAGGAGATTGGAGAGGCAGGAGTTGGAGAGCAGATTGGAGAGACAGGGACTGTAGAAGAGATTGGAGAGGCAGGGGCTGTAGAGGAGATTGGAGAGGCTGGGGCTGTAGAGGAGATTGCAGAGGCAGGGGCAGTACAAGAGATTGGAGAGGCAGAGGCTGTAAAGGAGATTGGAGAGGCAGAGGCTGTACAGGATATTGGAGAGGCAGGGGTATTAGAGGAGATTGGAGAGGCAGGGGCTGTACAGGAGATTGGAGAGGCAGTAGAGGATATTGGAGAGACAGGGGACATAGAGGAGATTGGAGAGGCAGAGGCTGTACAGGAGATTGGAGAGGCAGAGGTTGTAGAGGAGATTGGAGAGGCAGGGGCTGTTGAGGAGATTGGAGAGGCAGGGGCTGTTCAGGAGATTGGAGAGCAGGGGTTGTAGAGGAGATTTGAGAGGCATTAGAGGAGATTGCAGAGGCGGCAGTGTAGAAGAGATTGGAGAGACAGGAGCTGTACAGCAGATTGGAGAGACAGGGCCTGTGCAGGAGATTGGAGAGGCAGAGGCTGTAGATGAGATTGGAGAGGGAGTAGAGGAGATTGGAGAGGTGATAGAGGAGATTGGAGAGGCGTCAGTGTATAGGAGATTAGAGAGGCAGCGGGTGTACGGGAGATTGGAGAGGCACTAGAGGAGATTGCAGAGGCAGGGGCCGCAGAGGAGATTGGAGAGGCAGAAATGTGGAGAAGATTGGAAAGGCACGGGTGGCTGAGGAGATTGGAGAGACAGGGGCTGTAGAGGAGATTGGAGAAGCAGAGGCCATAGAGAAGATTGCAGAGGCAGGGGCTGTACAGGAGATTGGAGAGGCCGGGGCTCTACAGGAGATTGGAGAGGCACGGGCTGTACAGGAGATTGGAGAGGCAGGGGCTGTAGAGGAGATTGGAGAGACAGAGGATGTACAGGAGATTGGAGAGCCAGAGGCTTTACAGGAGATTGGAGAGGCAGGGGCCATAGAGAAGTCTGGAGAGAGAGGGGCTGTAGAGGAGATTGGAGAGTCAGGGGCTGTAGAAGAGATTGGAGAGGCAGGGGCAGTAGAGAAGATTGGAGAGGCAGGGGCTGTAGAGGAGTTTGGAGAGACAGGGTTTGTAGAGGAGATTGGAGAGACAGTTGTTGTAGAGGAGATTTGAGAGGCAATAGAGGAGATTGCAGAGGAGGCAGTGTAGAGGAAATTAGAGAGGCAGGGACCATAGAGAAAATTGGAGAGTCAGGGGCTGTAGGGGAGATTGGAGAGACAGGGGCTCTAGAGGAGATCGGAGAGGCGGTGGCTGTACAGGAGATGGAGAGTCAGGGGCTGTAGACGAGATTAGAGAGGCAGGAGCTCTATAGGAGATTGGAGAGGCAATAGTGGAGATTGGAGAGGCGGCAGTGTAGAGGAGATTGCAGAGGCAGCGGCTGCAGAGGAGATTGGAGAGGCAAGGACTGCAGGGGAGATTGGAGAGGCAGGGGCTGTAGAGGAGATTGGAGAGGCAGGGGCTGTAGAGGAGATTGGAGAGGCAGTAGAGGAGATTGGAGAGAAAGTGGACGTAGAGGGGATTTGAGAGTCAGGGGCTGTACAGGAGATTGGAGAGGCAGGGGCTGTGCAGGAGATTGGAGAGGCAGGGGCTATAGATGAGATTGCAGAGGGAGTAGAGGAGATTGGAGAGGTAATAGAGGAGATTGGAGAGGCGGCAGTGTATAGGAGATTAGAGAGGCAGCGGGTGTACGGGAGATTGGAGAGGCACTAGAGGAGATTGCAGAGGCAGGGGCCGCAGAGGAGATTGGAGAGGCAGAAATGTAGAGAAGATTGGAAAGGCACGGGTGGCTGAGGAGATTGGAGAGACAGGGGCTGTAGAGGAGATTGGAGAAGCAGGGGCCATAGAGAAGATTGCAGAGGCAGGGGCTGTACAGGAGATTGGTGAGGCACGGGCTGTACAGGAGATTGGAGAGGCAGGGGCTGTAGAGGAGATTGGAGAGACAGAGGATGTACAGGAGATTGGAGAGCCAGAGGCTTTACAGGAGATTGGAGAGACAGGGGCCATAGAGAAGTCTGGAGAGAGAGGGGCTGTAGAGGAGATTGGAGAGTCAGGGGCTGTAGAAGAGATTGGAGAGTCAGGGGCAGTAGAGAAGATTGGAGAGGCAGGGGCTGTAGAGGAGATTGGAGAGACAGGGTTTGTAGAGGAGATTGGAGAGACAGTTGTTGTAGAGGAGATTTGAGAGGCAATAGAGGAGATTGCAGAGGAGGCAGTGTAGAGGAAATTAGAGAGGCAGGGACCGTAGAGAAAATTGGAGAGTCAGGGGCTGTAGGGGAGATTGGAGAAACAGGTGCTCTAGAGGAGATTGGAGAGGCAGGGGCTGAAAAAGAGATTGGAGAGGCAGGGGCTGTACAGGAGATTGGAGAGTCAGGGGCTGTAGAGGAGATTGGAGAGGCAGGGGCTGTAGAGGAGATTGGAGAGTCAGGGGCCGTAGAGGAGATTGGAGTGGCAGGGACTGCAGAGGAGATTGGAGAGGCTGGGGCTGTAGAGGAGTTTGGAGAGGCAGGTGCTGTACAGGAGATTGGAGAGGCAGTAGATGAGATTGGAGAGGTAATAGAGGAGATTGGCGAGGCGGCAGTGTATAGGGGATTGGAGAGGCAGCGGCTCTACGGGAGATTGGAGAGGCACTAGAGGAGATTGGAGAATCTGGGGCCGCAGAGGAGATTGGAGAGGCAGAAATGTAGAGAAGATTGGAAAGGCACGGGTGGCAGAGGAGATTGGAGAAGCAGGGGCCATAGAGAAGATTGCAGAGGCAGGGGATGTACAGGAGATTGGAGAGGCAGGGGCTGAAAAAGAGATTGGAGAGGCAGGGGCTCTACAGGAGATTGGAGAGGCACGGGCTGTACAGGAGATTGGAGACGCAGGGGCTGTAGAGGAGATTGGAGAGACAGAGGATGTACAGGAGGTTGGAGAGCCAGAAGCTGTACAGGAGATTGGAGAGGCAGGGGCCATAGAGGAGTCTGGAGAGACAGGGGCTGTAGAGGAGATTGGAGAGGCAGGGGCTGTAGAGGAGATTGGAGAGGCAGGAGCAGTAGAGGAGATTGGAAAGACAGAGGATGTACAGGAGATTGAAGAGGCAAGGCTGTAGAGGAGATTGGAGAGGCGGGGGCTGTACAGGAGATGGAGAGTCAGGGGCTGTAGACGAGATTAGAGAGGCAGGGGCTCTATAGGAAACTGGAGAGGCAATAGTGGAGATTGGAGAGGTGGCAGTGTAGAGGAGATTGCAGAGGCAGCGGCTGCAGAGGAGATTGGAGAGGCAGGGGCTGTAGAGGAGATTGGAGAGGCAGGGGCTGTAGAGGAGATTGGAGATGCAGTAGAGGAGATTGGAGAGGCAGTAGAGGAGATTGGAGAGGCAGTGCTGTAGAGGAGATGGGAGAGGCAGGGGATGCAGAAGAGATTGGAGAGGCAGTAGGGAAAATTGGAGTGGCAGGGGCTGTACAGGAGATTGGAGAGGCAGGGGCTATAGAGGAGATTGGAGAGGCAGGGGCTGTAGATGAGATTGGAGAGGCAGGGGCTGTTCAGGAGATTGGAGAGGGGGGGCTGTACAGGAGATTGGAGAGGCGGGGGCTGTACAGGAGATTGGAGACGCAATAGAGGATATTGGAGAGGCAGCTTCTACACAGGATTTTGGAGAGGCAGTAGAGGAGTTTGGAGAGACAGGAGACGTAGGGGGGATTTGAGAGGCGGGGGCTGTACAAGAGATTGGAGAGGCCGGGGCTGTACAGGAGATTGGAGTGGCAGAGGATGTACAGGAGATTGGAGAGGCAGCGGCCGGAGAGGATATTGGAGAGGCAGGGGTTGTAGAGGAGATTGGAGAGGCAGCGCTGTAGAGGAGATTGGAGAGGCAGGAGTTGGAGAGCAGATTGGAGAGACAGGGACTGTAGAAGAGATTGGAGAGGCAGGGGCTGTAGAGGAGATTGGAGAGGCTGGGGCTGTAGAGGAGATTGCAGAGGCAGGGGCAGTACAAGAGATTGGAGAGGCAGAGGCTGTAAAGGAGATTGGAGAGGCAGAGGCTGTACAGGATATTGGAGAGGCAGGGGTATTAGAGGAGATTGGAGAGGCAGGGGCTGTACAGGAGATTGGAGAGGCAGTAGAGGATATTGGAGAGACAGGGGACATAGAGGAGATTGGAGAGGCAGAGGCTGTACAGGAGATTGGAGAGGCAGAGGTTGTAGAGGAGATTGGAGAGGCAGGGGCTGTTGAGGAGATTGGAGAGGCAGGGGCTGTTCAGGAGATTGGAGAGCAGGGGTTGTAGAGGAGATTTGAGAGGCATTAGAGGAGATTGCAGAGGCGGCAGTGTAGAAGAGATTGGAGAGACAGGAGCTGTACAGCAGATTGGAGAGACAGGGCCTGTGCAGGAGATTGGAGAGGCAGAGGCTGTAGATGAGATTGGAGAGGGAGTAGAGGAGATTGGAGAGGTGATAGAGGAGATTGGAGAGGCGTCAGTGTATAGGAGATTAGAGAGGCAGCGGGTGTACGGGAGATTGGAGAGGCACTAGAGGAGATTGCAGAGGCAGGGGCCGCAGAGGAGATTGGAGAGGCAGAAATGTGGAGAAGATTGGAAAGGCACGGGTGGCTGAGGAGATTGGAGAGACAGGGGCTGTAGAGGAGATTGGAGAAGCAGAGGCCATAGAGAAGATTGCAGAGGCAGGGGCTGTACAGGAGATTGGAGAGGCCGGGGCTCTACAGGAGATTGGAGAGGCACGGGCTGTACAGGAGATTGGAGAGGCAGGGGCTGTAGAGGAGATTGGAGAGACAGAGGATGTACAGGAGATTGGAGAGCCAGAGGCTTTACAGGAGATTGGAGAGGCAGGGGCCATAGAGAAGTCTGGAGAGAGAGGGGCTGTAGAGGAGATTGGAGAGTCAGGGGCTGTAGAAGAGATTGGAGAGGCAGGGGCAGTAGAGAAGATTGGAGAGGCAGGGGCTGTAGAGGAGTTTGGAGAGACAGGGTTTGTAGAGGAGATTGGAGAGACAGTTGTTGTAGAGGAGATTTGAGAGGCAATAGAGGAGATTGCAGAGGAGGCAGTGTAGAGGAAATTAGAGAGGCAGGGACCATAGAGAAAATTGGAGAGTCAGGGGCTGTAGGGGAGATTGGAGAGACAGGGGCTCTAGAGGAGATCGGAGAGGCGGGGGCTGTACAGGAGATGGAGAGTCAGGGGCTGTAGACGAGATTAGAGAGGCAGGAGCTCTATAGGAGATTGGAGAGGCAATAGTGGAGATTGGAGAGGCGGCAGTGTAGAGGAGATTGCAGAGGCAGCGGCTGCAGAGGAGATTGGAGAGGCAAGGACTGCAGGGGAGATTGGAGAGGCAGGGGCTGTAGAGGAGATTGGAGAGGCAGGGGCTGTAGAGGAGATTGGAGAGGCAGTAGAGGAGATTGGAGAGAAAGTGGACGTAGAGGGGATTTGAGAGTCAGGGGCTGTACAGGAGATTGGAGAGGCAGGGGCTGTGCAGGAGATTGGAGAGGCAGGGGCTATAGATGAGATTGCAGAGGGAGTAGAGGAGATTGGAGAGGTAATAGAGGAGATTGGAGAGGCGGCAGTGTATAGGAGATTAGAGAGGCAGCGGGTGTACGGGAGATTGGAGAGGCACTAGAGGAGATTGCAGAGGCAGGGGCCGCAGAGGAGATTGGAGAGGCAGAAATGTAGAGAAGATTGGAAAGGCACGGGTGGCTGAGGAGATTGGAGAGACAGGGGCTGTAGAGGAGATTGGAGAAGCAGGGGCCATAGAGAAGATTGCAGAGGCAGGGGCTGTACAGGAGATTGGTGAGGCACGGGCTGTACAGGAGATTGGAGAGGCAGGGGCTGTAGAGGAGATTGGAGAGACAGAGGATGTACAGGAGATTGGAGAGCCAGAGGCTTTACAGGAGATTGGAGAGACAGGGGCCATAGAGAAGTCTGGAGAGAGAGGGGCTGTAGAGGAGATTGGAGAGTCAGGGGCTGTAGAAGAGATTGGAGAGTCAGGGGCAGTAGAGAAGATTGGAGAGGCAGGGGCTGTAGAGGAGATTGGAGAGACAGGGTTTGTAGAGGAGATTGGAGAGACAGTTGTTGTAGAGGAGATTTGAGAGGCAATAGAGGAGATTGCAGAGGAGGCAGTGTAGAGGAAATTAGAGAGGCAGGGACCGTAGAGAAAATTGGAGAGTCAGGGGCTGTAGGGGAGATTGGAGAAACAGGTGCTCTAGAGGAGATTGGAGAGGCAGGGGCTGAAAAAGAGATTGGAGAGGCAGGGGCTGTACAGGAGATTGGAGAGTCAGGGGCTGTAGAGGAGATTGGAGAGGCAGGGGCTGTAGAGGAGATTGGAGAGTCAGGGGCCGTAGAGGAGATTGGAGTGTCAGAGACTGCAGAGGAGATTGGAAGGCAGGGGCCGTAGAGGAGATTGGAGAGGCAGGGGCCGTAGATAAAATTGGAGAGGCAGGGCTGTACGGGAGATTGGAGAGAGAGGGACTGTAGAGGAGATTGGAGAGGCTGGGGCTGTAAAGGAGATTGGAGAGGCAGGGACTGTGCAGGAGATTGGAGAGGCAGTAGAGGAGATTGGAGAGATAATAGAGGAGATTGGAGAGGCGGCAGTGTATAGGGGATTGGAGAGGCAGCGGCTGTACGGGAGATTGGAGAGGTACTAGAGGAGATTGGAGAATCAGGGGCCGCAGAGGAGATTGGAGAGACAGAAATGTAGAGAAGATTGGAAAGGCACGGGCGGCAGAGGAGATTGGAGAAGCAGGGGCCATAGAGAAGATTGCAGAGGCAGGGGCTGTACAGGAGATTGGAGAGGCAGGGGCTGAAAAAGAGATATTAGGGGAAGGAGCTGTAGAGGAGATTGGAAATACAGAGGATGTACAGGAGATTGGAGAGGCAGGGGCTGAAAAAGAGATATTAGGGGAAGGGGCTGTAGAGGAGATTGGAAATACAGAGGATGTACAGGAGATTGGAGAGGCAGGGGAAGTAGAGGATACTGGAGAAGCAGCAGCCGGTGAGGAGATTCGAGAGGCAGATGCCATAGTGGAGACTGGAGAGACAGGGGCTTTAGAGGAGATTGGAGAGGCAGGGGCTGTAGAGGAGATTGGAAAGACAGAGGATGTACAGGAGATTGGAGAGGCAGGGGCTGTACAGGAGATTGGAGAGGTTGGGGCCGGAGAGGAGATTGGAGAGGCAGAGGCCATAGTGGAGACTGGAGAGACAGGGGCTTTAGAGGAGATTGGAGAGGCAGGGGTTGTAGAGGAGATTGGAGAGACAGGGTTTGTAGAGGAGATTGGAGAGAAAGTTGTTGTAGAGTAGATTTGAGAGGCAATAGAGGAGATTGCAGAGGAGGCAGTGTAGAGGAGATTAGAGAGGCAGGGTCCATAGAGAAAATTGGAGAGGCAGGGGCTGTAGGGGAGATTGGAGAGGCAGGGGCTGTAGGGGAGATTGGAGAGACAGGGGCTCCAGAGGAGATTGGAGAGGCAGGGGTCGTAGAGGAGATTGGAGAGGCAGGGGCTGTACCAGAGATTGGAGAGTCAGGGGCCGTAGAGGAGATTGGAGTGGCAGGGACTGCAGAGGAGATTGGAGAGGCTGGGGCTGTAGAGGAGTTTGGAGAGGCAGGTGCTGTACAGGAGATTGGAGAGGCAGTAGATGAGATTGGAGAGGTAATAGAGGAGATTGGCGAGGCGGCAGTGTATAGGGGATTGGAGAGGCAGCGGCTCTACGGGAGATTGGAGAGGCACTAGAGGAGATTGGAGAATCTGGGGCCGCAGAGGAGATTGGAGAGGCAGAAATGTAGAGAAGATTGGAAAGGCACGGGTGGCAGAGGAGATTGGAGAAGCAGGGGCCATAGAGAAGATTGCAGAGGCAGGGGATGTACAGGAGATTGGAGAGGCAGGGGCTGAAAAAGAGATTGGAGAGGCAGGGGCTCTACAGGAGATTGGAGAGGCACGGGCTGTACAGGAGATTGGAGACGCAGGGGCTGTAGAGGAGATTGGAGAGACAGAGGATGTACAGGAGGTTGGAGAGCCAGAAGCTGTACAGGAGATTGGAGAGGCAGGGGCCATAGAGGAGTCTGGAGAGACAGGGGCTGTAGAGGAGATTGGAGAGGCAGGGGCTGTAGAGGAGATTGGAGAGGCAGGAGCAGTAGAGGAGATTGGAAAGACAGAGGATGTACAGGAGATTGAAGAGGCAAGGCTGTAGAGGAGATTGGAGAGGCGGGGGCTGTACAGGAGATTGGAGAGGCAGGGGCTGTAGAGGAGATTGGAGAGACAGAGGATGTACAGGAGATTGGAGAGCCAGAGGCTTTACAGGAGATTGGAGAGGCAGGGGCCATAGAGAAGTCTGGAGAGAGAGGGGCTGTAGAGGAGATTGGAGAGTCAGGGGCTGTAGAAGAGATTGGAGGGGCAGGGGCAGTAGAGAAGATTGGAGAGGCAGGGGCTGTAGAGGAGTTTGGAGAGACAGGGTTTGTAGAGGAGATTGGAGAGACAGTTGTTGTAGAGGAGATTTGAGAGGCAATAGAGGAGATTGCAGAGGAGGCAGTGTAGAGGAAATTAGAGAGGCAGGGACCATAGAGAAAATTGGAGAGTCAGGGGCTGTAGGGGAGATTGGAGAGACAGGGGCTCTAGAGGAGATCGGAGAGGCGGTGGCTGTACAGGAGATGGAGAGTCAGGGGCTGTAGACGAGATTAGAGAGGCAGGAGCTCTATAGGAGATTGGAGAGGCAATAGTGGAGATTGGAGAGGCGGCAGTGTAGAGGAGATTGCAGAGGCAGCGGCTGCAGAGGAGATTGGAGAGGCAAGGACTGCAGGGGAGATTGGAGAGGCAGGGGCTGTAGAGGAGATTGGAGAGGCAGGGGCTGTAGAGGAGATTGGAGAGGCAGTAGAGGAGATTGGAGAGAAAGTGGACGTAGAGGGGATTTGAGAGTCAGGGGCTGTACAGGAGATTGGAGAGGCAGGGGCTGTGCAGGAGATTGGAGAGGCAGGGGCTATAGATGAGATTGCAGAGGGAGTAGAGGAGATTGGAGAGGTAATAGAGGAGATTGGAGAGGCGGCAGTGTATAGGAGATTAGAGAGGCAGCGGGTGTACGGGAGATTGGAGAGGCACTAGAGGAGATTGCAGAGGCAGGGGCCGCAGAGGAGATTGGAGAGGCAGAAATGTAGAGAAGATTGGAAAGGCACGGGTGGCTGAGGAGATTGGAGAGACAGGGGCTGTAGAGGAGATTGGAGAAGCAGGGGCCATAGAGAAGATTGCAGAGGCAGGGGCTGTACAGGAGATTGGTGAGGCACGGGCTGTACAGGAGATTGGAGAGGCAGGGGCTGTAGAGGAGATTGGAGAGACAGAGGATGTACAGGAGATTGGAGAGCCAGAGGCTTTACAGGAGATTGGAGAGACAGGGGCCATAGAGAAGTCTGGAGAGAGAGGGGCTGTAGAGGAGATTGGAGAGTCAGGGGCTGTAGAAGAGATTGGAGAGTCAGGGGCAGTAGAGAAGATTGGAGAGGCAGGGGCTGTAGAGGAGATTGGAGAGACAGGGTTTGTAGAGGAGATTGGAGAGACAGTTGTTGTAGAGGAGATTTGAGAGGCAATAGAGGAGATTGCAGAGGAGGCAGTGTAGAGGAAATTAGAGAGGCAGGGACCGTAGAGAAAATTGGAGAGTCAGGGGCTGTAGGGGAGATTGGAGAAACAGGTGCTCTAGAGGAGATTGGAGAGGCAGGGGCTGAAAAAGAGATTGGAGAGGCAGGGGCTGTACAGGAGATTGGAGAGTCAGGGGCTGTAGAGGAGATTGGAGAGGCAGGGGCTGTAGAGGAGATTGGAGAGTCAGGGGCCGTAGAGGAGATTGGAGTGGCAGGGACTGCAGAGGAGATTGGAGAGGCTGGGGCTGTAGAGGAGTTTGGAGAGGCAGGTGCTGTACAGGAGATTGGAGAGGCAGTAGATGAGATTGGAGAGGTAATAGAGGAGATTGGCGAGGCGGCAGTGTATAGGGGATTGGAGAGGCAGCGGCTCTACGGGAGATTGGAGAGGCACTAGAGGAGATTGGAGAATCTGGGGCCGCAGAGGAGATTGGAGAGGCAGAAATGTAGAGAAGATTGGAAAGGCACGGGTGGCAGAGGAGATTGGAGAAGCAGGGGCCATAGAGAAGATTGCAGAGGCAGGGGATGTACAGGAGATTGGAGAGGCAGGGGCTGAAAAAGAGATTGGAGAGGCAGGGGCTCTACAGGAGATTGGAGAGGCACGGGCTGTACAGGAGATTGGAGACGCAGGGGCTGTAGAGGAGATTGGAGAGACAGAGGATGTACAGGAGGTTGGAGAGCCAGAAGCTGTACAGGAGATTGGAGAGGCAGGGGCCATAGAGGAGTCTGGAGAGACAGGGGCTGTAGAGGAGATTGGAGAGGCAGGGGCTGTAGAGGAGATTGGAGAGGCAGGAGCAGTAGAGGAGATTGGAAAGACAGAGGATGTACAGGAGATTGAAGAGGCAAGGCTGTAGAGGAGATTGGAGAGGCGGGGGCTGTACAGGAGATGGAGAGTCAGGGGCTGTAGACGAGATTAGAGAGGCAGGGGCTCTATAGGAAACTGGAGAGGCAATAGTGGAGATTGGAGAGGTGGCAGTGTAGAGGAGATTGCAGAGGCAGCGGCTGCAGAGGAGATTGGAGAGGCAGGGGCTGTAGAGGAGATTGGAGAGGCAGGGGCTGTAGAGGAGATTGGAGATGCAGTAGAGGAGATTGGAGAGGCAGTAGAGGAGATTGGAGAGGCAGTGCTGTAGAGGAGATGGGAGAGGCAGGGGATGCAGAAGAGATTGGAGAGGCAGTAGGGAAAATTGGAGTGGCAGGGGCTGTACAGGAGATTGGAGAGGCAGGGGCTATAGAGGAGATTGGAGAGGCAGGGGCTGTAGATGAGATTGGAGAGGCAGGGGCTGTTCAGGAGATTGGAGAGGGGGGGCTGTACAGGAGATTGGAGAGGCGGGGGCTGTACAGGAGATTGGAGACGCAATAGAGGATATTGGAGAGGCAGCTTCTACACAGGATTTTGGAGAGGCAGTAGAGGAGTTTGGAGAGACAGGAGACGTAGGGGGGATTTGAGAGGCGGGGGCTGTACAAGAGATTGGAGAGGCCGGGGCTGTACAGGAGATTGGAGTGGCAGAGGATGTACAGGAGATTGGAGAGGCAGCGGCCGGAGAGGATATTGGAGAGGCAGGGGTTGTAGAGGAGATTGGAGAGGCAGCGCTGTAGAGGAGATTGGAGAGGCAGGAGTTGGAGAGCAGATTGGAGAGACAGGGACTGTAGAAGAGATTGGAGAGGCAGGGGCTGTAGAGGAGATTGGAGAGGCTGGGGCTGTAGAGGAGATTGCAGAGGCAGGGGCAGTACAAGAGATTGGAGAGGCAGAGGCTGTAAAGGAGATTGGAGAGGCAGAGGCTGTACAGGATATTGGAGAGGCAGGGGTATTAGAGGAGATTGGAGAGGCAGGGGCTGTACAGGAGATTGGAGAGGCAGTAGAGGATATTGGAGAGACAGGGGACATAGAGGAGATTGGAGAGGCAGAGGCTGTACAGGAGATTGGAGAGGCAGAGGTTGTAGAGGAGATTGGAGAGGCAGGGGCTGTTGAGGAGATTGGAGAGGCAGGGGCTGTTCAGGAGATTGGAGAGCAGGGGTTGTAGAGGAGATTTGAGAGGCATTAGAGGAGATTGCAGAGGCGGCAGTGTAGAAGAGATTGGAGAGACAGGAGCTGTACAGCAGATTGGAGAGACAGGGCCTGTGCAGGAGATTGGAGAGGCAGAGGCTGTAGATGAGATTGGAGAGGGAGTAGAGGAGATTGGAGAGGTGATAGAGGAGATTGGAGAGGCGTCAGTGTATAGGAGATTAGAGAGGCAGCGGGTGTACGGGAGATTGGAGAGGCACTAGAGGAGATTGCAGAGGCAGGGGCCGCAGAGGAGATTGGAGAGGCAGAAATGTGGAGAAGATTGGAAAGGCACGGGTGGCTGAGGAGATTGGAGAGACAGGGGCTGTAGAGGAGATTGGAGAAGCAGAGGCCATAGAGAAGATTGCAGAGGCAGGGGCTGTACAGGAGATTGGAGAGGCCGGGGCTCTACAGGAGATTGGAGAGGCACGGGCTGTACAGGAGATTGGAGAGGCAGGGGCTGTAGAGGAGATTGGAGAGACAGAGGATGTACAGGAGATTGGAGAGCCAGAGGCTTTACAGGAGATTGGAGAGGCAGGGGCCATAGAGAAGTCTGGAGAGAGAGGGGCTGTAGAGGAGATTGGAGAGTCAGGGGCTGTAGAAGAGATTGGAGAGGCAGGGGCAGTAGAGAAGATTGGAGAGGCAGGGGCTGTAGAGGAGTTTGGAGAGACAGGGTTTGTAGAGGAGATTGGAGAGACAGTTGTTGTAGAGGAGATTTGAGAGGCAATAGAGGAGATTGCAGAGGAGGCAGTGTAGAGGAAATTAGAGAGGCAGGGACCATAGAGAAAATTGGAGAGTCAGGGGCTGTAGGGGAGATTGGAGAGACAGGGGCTCTAGAGGAGATCGGAGAGGCGGGGGCTGTACAGGAGATGGAGAGTCAGGGGCTGTAGACGAGATTAGAGAGGCAGGAGCTCTATAGGAGATTGGAGAGGCAATAGTGGAGATTGGAGAGGCGGCAGTGTAGAGGAGATTGCAGAGGCAGCGGCTGCAGAGGAGATTGGAGAGGCAAGGACTGCAGGGGAGATTGGAGAGGCAGGGGCTGTAGAGGAGATTGGAGAGGCAGGGGCTGTAGAGGAGATTGGAGAGGCAGTAGAGGAGATTGGAGAGAAAGTGGACGTAGAGGGGATTTGAGAGTCAGGGGCTGTACAGGAGATTGGAGAGGCAGGGGCTGTGCAGGAGATTGGAGAGGCAGGGGCTATAGATGAGATTGCAGAGGGAGTAGAGGAGATTGGAGAGGTAATAGAGGAGATTGGAGAGGCGGCAGTGTATAGGAGATTAGAGAGGCAGCGGGTGTACGGGAGATTGGAGAGGCACTAGAGGAGATTGCAGAGGCAGGGGCCGCAGAGGAGATTGGAGAGGCAGAAATGTAGAGAAGATTGGAAAGGCACGGGTGGCTGAGGAGATTGGAGAGACAGGGGCTGTAGAGGAGATTGGAGAAGCAGGGGCCATAGAGAAGATTGCAGAGGCAGGGGCTGTACAGGAGATTGGTGAGGCACGGGCTGTACAGGAGATTGGAGAGGCAGGGGCTGTAGAGGAGATTGGAGAGACAGAGGATGTACAGGAGATTGGAGAGCCAGAGGCTTTACAGGAGATTGGAGAGACAGGGGCCATAGAGAAGTCTGGAGAGAGAGGGGCTGTAGAGGAGATTGGAGAGTCAGGGGCTGTAGAAGAGATTGGAGAGTCAGGGGCAGTAGAGAAGATTGGAGAGGCAGGGGCTGTAGAGGAGATTGGAGAGACAGGGTTTGTAGAGGAGATTGGAGAGACAGTTGTTGTAGAGGAGATTTGAGAGGCAATAGAGGAGATTGCAGAGGAGGCAGTGTAGAGGAAATTAGAGAGGCAGGGACCGTAGAGAAAATTGGAGAGTCAGGGGCTGTAGGGGAGATTGGAGAAACAGGTGCTCTAGAGGAGATTGGAGAGGCAGGGGCTGAAAAAGAGATTGGAGAGGCAGGGGCTGTACAGGAGATTGGAGAGTCAGGGGCTGTAGAGGAGATTGGAGAGGCAGGGGCTGTAGAGGAGATTGGAGAGTCAGGGGCCGTAGAGGAGATTGGAGTGTCAGAGACTGCAGAGGAGATTGGAAGGCAGGGGCCGTAGAGGAGATTGGAGAGGCAGGGGCCGTAGATAAAATTGGAGAGGCAGGGGCTGTACGGGAGATTGGAGAGAGAGGGACTGTAGAGGAGATTGGAGAGGCTGGGGCTGTAAAGGAGATTGGAGAGGCAGGGACTGTGCAGGAGATTGGAGAGGCAGTAGAGGAGATTGGAGAGATAATAGAGGAGATTGGAGAGGCGGCAGTGTATAGGGGATTGGAGAGGCAGCGGCTGTACGGGAGATTGGAGAGGTACTAGAGGAGATTGGAGAATCAGGGGCCGCAGAGGAGATTGGAGAGACAGAAATGTAGAGAAGATTGGAAAGGCACGGGCGGCAGAGGAGATTGGAGAAGCAGGGGCCATAGAGAAGATTGCAGAGGCAGGGGCTGTACAGGAGATTGGAGAGGCAGGGGCTGAAAAAGAGATATTAGGGGAAGGAGCTGTAGAGGAGATTGGAAATACAGAGGATGTACAGGAGATTGGAGAGGCAGGGGCTGAAAAAGAGATATTAGGGGAAGGGGCTGTAGAGGAGATTGGAAATACAGAGGATGTACAGGAGATTGGAGAGGCAGGGGAAGTAGAGGATACTGGAGAAGCAGCAGCCGGTGAGGAGATTCGAGAGGCAGATGCCATAGTGGAGACTGGAGAGACAGGGGCTTTAGAGGAGATTGGAGAGGCAGGGGCTGTAGAGGAGATTGGAAAGACAGAGGATGTACAGGAGATTGGAGAGGCAGGGGCTGTACAGGAGATTGGAGAGGTTGGGGCCGGAGAGGAGATTGGAGAGGCAGAGGCCATAGTGGAGACTGGAGAGACAGGGGCTTTAGAGGAGATTGGAGAGGCAGGGGTTGTAGAGGAGATTGGAGAGACAGGGTTTGTAGAGGAGATTGGAGAGAAAGTTGTTGTAGAGTAGATTTGAGAGGCAATAGAGGAGATTGCAGAGGAGGCAGTGTAGAGGAGATTAGAGAGGCAGGGTCCATAGAGAAAATTGGAGAGGCAGGGGCTGTAGGGGAGATTGGAGAGGCAGGGGCTGTAGGGGAGATTGGAGAGACAGGGGCTCCAGAGGAGATTGGAGAGGCAGGGGTCGTAGAGGAGATTGGAGAGGCAGGGGCTGTACCAGAGATTGGAGAGTCAGGGGCCGTAGAGGAGATTGGAGTGGCAGGGACTGCAGAGGAGATTGGAGAGGCTGGGGCTGTAGAGGAGTTTGGAGAGGCAGGTGCTGTACAGGAGATTGGAGAGGCAGTAGATGAGATTGGAGAGGTAATAGAGGAGATTGGCGAGGCGGCAGTGTATAGGGGATTGGAGAGGCAGCGGCTCTACGGGAGATTGGAGAGGCACTAGAGGAGATTGGAGAATCTGGGGCCGCAGAGGAGATTGGAGAGGCAGAAATGTAGAGAAGATTGGAAAGGCACGGGTGGCAGAGGAGATTGGAGAAGCAGGGGCCATAGAGAAGATTGCAGAGGCAGGGGATGTACAGGAGATTGGAGAGGCAGGGGCTGAAAAAGAGATTGGAGAGGCAGGGGCTCTACAGGAGATTGGAGAGGCACGGGCTGTACAGGAGATTGGAGACGCAGGGGCTGTAGAGGAGATTGGAGAGACAGAGGATGTACAGGAGGTTGGAGAGCCAGAAGCTGTACAGGAGATTGGAGAGGCAGGGGCCATAGAGGAGTCTGGAGAGACAGGGGCTGTAGAGGAGATTGGAGAGGCAGGGGCTGTAGAGGAGATTGGAGAGGCAGGAGCAGTAGAGGAGATTGGAAAGACAGAGGATGTACAGGAGATTGAAGAGGCAAGGCTGTAGAGGAGATTGGAGAGGCGGGGGCTGTACAGGAGATGGAGAGTCAGGGGCTGTAGACGAGATTAGAGAGGCAGGGGCTCTATAGGAAACTGGAGAGGCAATAGTGGAGATTGGAGAGGTGGCAGTGTAGAGGAGATTGCAGAGGCAGCGGCTGCAGAGGAGATTGGAGAGGCAGGGGCTGTAGAGGAGATTGGAGAGGCAGGGGCTGTAGAGGAGATTGGAGATGCAGTAGAGGAGATTGGAGAGGCAGTAGAGGAGATTGGAGAGGCAGTGCTGTAGAGGAGATGGGAGAGGCAGGGGATGCAGAAGAGATTGGAGAGGCAGTAGGGAAAATTGGAGTGGCAGGGGCTGTACAGGAGATTGGAGAGGCAGGGGCTATAGAGGAGATTGGAGAGGCAGGGGCTGTAGATGAGATTGGAGAGGCAGGGGCTGTTCAGGAGATTGGAGAGGGGGGGCTGTACAGGAGATTGGAGAGGCGGGGGCTGTACAGGAGATTGGAGACGCAATAGAGGATATTGGAGAGGCAGCTTCTACACAGGATTTTGGAGAGGCAGTAGAGGAGTTTGGAGAGACAGGAGACGTAGGGGGGATTTGAGAGGCGGGGGCTGTACAAGAGATTGGAGAGGCCGGGGCTGTACAGGAGATTGGAGTGGCAGAGGATGTACAGGAGATTGGAGAGGCAGCGGCCGGAGAGGATATTGGAGAGGCAGGGGTTGTAGAGGAGATTGGAGAGGCAGCGCTGTAGAGGAGATTGGAGAGGCAGGAGTTGGAGAGCAGATTGGAGAGACAGGGACTGTAGAAGAGATTGGAGAGGCAGGGGCTGTAGAGGAGATTGGAGAGGCTGGGGCTGTAGAGGAGATTGCAGAGGCAGGGGCAGTACAAGAGATTGGAGAGGCAGAGGCTGTAAAGGAGATTGGAGAGGCAGAGGCTGTACAGGATATTGGAGAGGCAGGGGTATTAGAGGAGATTGGAGAGGCAGGGGCTGTACAGGAGATTGGAGAGGCAGTAGAGGATATTGGAGAGACAGGGGACATAGAGGAGATTGGAGAGGCAGAGGCTGTACAGGAGATTGGAGAGGCAGAGGTTGTAGAGGAGATTGGAGAGGCAGGGGCTGTTGAGGAGATTGGAGAGGCAGGGGCTGTTCAGGAGATTGGAGAGCAGGGGTTGTAGAGGAGATTTGAGAGGCATTAGAGGAGATTGCAGAGGCGGCAGTGTAGAAGAGATTGGAGAGACAGGAGCTGTACAGCAGATTGGAGAGACAGGGCCTGTGCAGGAGATTGGAGAGGCAGAGGCTGTAGATGAGATTGGAGAGGGAGTAGAGGAGATTGGAGAGGTGATAGAGGAGATTGGAGAGGCGTCAGTGTATAGGAGATTAGAGAGGCAGCGGGTGTACGGGAGATTGGAGAGGCACTAGAGGAGATTGCAGAGGCAGGGGCCGCAGAGGAGATTGGAGAGGCAGAAATGTGGAGAAGATTGGAAAGGCACGGGTGGCTGAGGAGATTGGAGAGACAGGGGCTGTAGAGGAGATTGGAGAAGCAGAGGCCATAGAGAAGATTGCAGAGGCAGGGGCTGTACAGGAGATTGGAGAGGCCGGGGCTCTACAGGAGATTGGAGAGGCACGGGCTGTACAGGAGATTGGAGAGGCAGGGGCTGTAGAGGAGATTGGAGAGACAGAGGATGTACAGGAGATTGGAGAGCCAGAGGCTTTACAGGAGATTGGAGAGGCAGGGGCCATAGAGAAGTCTGGAGAGAGAGGGGCTGTAGAGGAGATTGGAGAGTCAGGGGCTGTAGAAGAGATTGGAGAGGCAGGGGCAGTAGAGAAGATTGGAGAGGCAGGGGCTGTAGAGGAGTTTGGAGAGACAGGGTTTGTAGAGGAGATTGGAGAGACAGTTGTTGTAGAGGAGATTTGAGAGGCAATAGAGGAGATTGCAGAGGAGGCAGTGTAGAGGAAATTAGAGAGGCAGGGACCATAGAGAAAATTGGAGAGTCAGGGGCTGTAGGGGAGATTGGAGAGACAGGGGCTCTAGAGGAGATCGGAGAGGCGGGGGCTGTACAGGAGATGGAGAGTCAGGGGCTGTAGACGAGATTAGAGAGGCAGGAGCTCTATAGGAGATTGGAGAGGCAATAGTGGAGATTGGAGAGGCGGCAGTGTAGAGGAGATTGCAGAGGCAGCGGCTGCAGAGGAGATTGGAGAGGCAAGGACTGCAGGGGAGATTGGAGAGGCAGGGGCTGTAGAGGAGATTGGAGAGGCAGGGGCTGTAGAGGAGATTGGAGAGGCAGTAGAGGAGATTGGAGAGAAAGTGGACGTAGAGGGGATTTGAGAGTCAGGGGCTGTACAGGAGATTGGAGAGGCAGGGGCTGTGCAGGAGATTGGAGAGGCAGGGGCTATAGATGAGATTGCAGAGGGAGTAGAGGAGATTGGAGAGGTAATAGAGGAGATTGGAGAGGCGGCAGTGTATAGGAGATTAGAGAGGCAGCGGGTGTACGGGAGATTGGAGAGGCACTAGAGGAGATTGCAGAGGCAGGGGCCGCAGAGGAGATTGGAGAGGCAGAAATGTAGAGAAGATTGGAAAGGCACGGGTGGCTGAGGAGATTGGAGAGACAGGGGCTGTAGAGGAGATTGGAGAAGCAGGGGCCATAGAGAAGATTGCAGAGGCAGGGGCTGTACAGGAGATTGGTGAGGCACGGGCTGTACAGGAGATTGGAGAGGCAGGGGCTGTAGAGGAGATTGGAGAGACAGAGGATGTACAGGAGATTGGAGAGCCAGAGGCTTTACAGGAGATTGGAGAGACAGGGGCCATAGAGAAGTCTGGAGAGAGAGGGGCTGTAGAGGAGATTGGAGAGTCAGGGGCTGTAGAAGAGATTGGAGAGTCAGGGGCAGTAGAGAAGATTGGAGAGGCAGGGGCTGTAGAGGAGATTGGAGAGACAGGGTTTGTAGAGGAGATTGGAGAGACAGTTGTTGTAGAGGAGATTTGAGAGGCAATAGAGGAGATTGCAGAGGAGGCAGTGTAGAGGAAATTAGAGAGGCAGGGACCGTAGAGAAAATTGGAGAGTCAGGGGCTGTAGGGGAGATTGGAGAAACAGGTGCTCTAGAGGAGATTGGAGAGGCAGGGGCTGAAAAAGAGATTGGAGAGGCAGGGGCTGTACAGGAGATTGGAGAGTCAGGGGCTGTAGAGGAGATTGGAGAGGCAGGGGCTGTAGAGGAGATTGGAGAGTCAGGGGCCGTAGAGGAGATTGGAGTGTCAGAGACTGCAGAGGAGATTGGAAGGCAGGGGCCGTAGAGGAGATTGGAGAGGCAGGGGCCGTAGATAAAATTGGAGAGGCAGGGGCTGTACGGGAGATTGGAGAGAGAGGGACTGTAGAGGAGATTGGAGAGGCTGGGGCTGTAAAGGAGATTGGAGAGGCAGGGACTGTGCAGGAGATTGGAGAGGCAGTAGAGTAGATTGGAGAGATAATAGAGGAGATTGGAGAGGCGGCAGTGTATAGGGGATTGGAGAGGCAGCGGCTGTACGGGAGATTGGAGAGGTACTAGAGGAGATTGGAGAATCAGGGGCCGCAGAGGAGATTGGAGAGACAGAAATGTAGAGAAGATTGGAAAGGCACGGGCGGCAGAGGAGATTGGAGAAGCAGGGGCCATAGAGAAGATTGCAGAGGCAGGGGCTGTACAGGAGATTGGAGAGGCAGGGGCTGAAAAAGAGATATTAGGGGAAGGAGCTGTAGAGGAGATTGGAAATACAGAGGATGTACAGGAGATTGGAGAGGCAGGGGCTGAAAAAGAGATATTAGGGGAAGGGGCTGTAGAGGAGATTGGAAATACAGAGGATGTACAGGAGATTGGAGAGGCAGGGGAAGTAGAGGATACTGGAGAAGCAGCAGCCGGTGAGGAGATTCGAGAGGCAGATGCCATAGTGGAGACTGGAGAGACAGGGGCTTTAGAGGAGATTGGAGAGGCAGGGGCTGTAGAGGAGATTGGAAAGACAGAGGATGTACAGGAGATTGGAGAGGCAGGGGCTGTACAGGAGATTGGAGAGGTTGGGGCCGGAGAGGAGATTGGAGAGGCAGAGGCCATAGTGGAGACTGGAGAGACAGGGGCTTTAGAGGAGATTGGAGAGGCAGGGGTTGTAGAGGAGATTGGAGAGACAGGGTTTGTAGAGGAGATTGGAGAGAAAGTTGTTGTAGAGTAGATTTGAGAGGCAATAGAGGAGATTGCAGAGGAGGCAGTGTAGAGGAGATTAGAGAGGCAGGGTCCATAGAGAAAATTGGAGAGGCAGGGGCTGTAGGGGAGATTGGAGAGGCAGGGGCTGTAGGGGAGATTGGAGAGACAGGGGCTCCAGAGGAGATTGGAGAGGCAGGGGTCGTAGAGGAGATTGGAGAGGCAGGGGCTGTACCAGAGATTGGAGAGTCAGGGGCCGTAGAGGAGATTGGAGTGGCAGGGACTGCAGAGGAGATTGGAGAGGCTGGGGCTGTAGAGGAGTTTGGAGAGGCAGGTGCTGTACAGGAGATTGGAGAGGCAGTAGATGAGATTGGAGAGGTAATAGAGGAGATTGGCGAGGCGGCAGTGTATAGGGGATTGGAGAGGCAGCGGCTCTACGGGAGATTGGAGAGGCACTAGAGGAGATTGGAGAATCTGGGGCCGCAGAGGAGATTGGAGAGGCAGAAATGTAGAGAAGATTGGAAAGGCACGGGTGGCAGAGGAGATTGGAGAAGCAGGGGCCATAGAGAAGATTGCAGAGGCAGGGGATGTACAGGAGATTGGAGAGGCAGGGGCTGAAAAAGAGATTGGAGAGGCAGGGGCTCTACAGGAGATTGGAGAGGCACGGGCTGTACAGGAGATTGGAGACGCAGGGGCTGTAGAGGAGATTGGAGAGACAGAGGATGTACAGGAGGTTGGAGAGCCAGAAGCTGTACAGGAGATTGGAGAGGCAGGGGCCATAGAGGAGTCTGGAGAGACAGGGGCTGTAGAGGAGATTGGAGAGGCAGGGGCTGTAGAGGAGATTGGAGAGGCAGGAGCAGTAGAGGAGATTGGAAAGACAGAGGATGTACAGGAGATTGAAGAGGCAAGGCTGTAGAGGAGATTGGAGAGGCGGGGGCTGTACAGGAGATGGAGAGTCAGGGGCTGTAGACGAGATTAGAGAGGCAGGGGCTCTATAGGAAACTGGAGAGGCAATAGTGGAGATTGGAGAGGTGGCAGTGTAGAGGAGATTGCAGAGGCAGCGGCTGCAGAGGAGATTGGAGAGGCAGGGGCTGTAGAGGAGATTGGAGAGGCAGGGGCTGTAGAGGAGATTGGAGATGCAGTAGAGGAGATTGGAGAGGCAGTAGAGGAGATTGGAGAGGCAGTGCTGTAGAGGAGATGGGAGAGGCAGGGGATGCAGAAGAGATTGGAGAGGCAGTAGGGAAAATTGGAGTGGCAGGGGCTGTACAGGAGATTGGAGAGGCAGGGGCTATAGAGGAGATTGGAGAGGCAGGGGCTGTAGATGAGATTGGAGAGGCAGGGGCTGTTCAGGAGATTGGAGAGGGGGGGCTGTACAGGAGATTGGAGAGGCGGGGGCTGTACAGGAGATTGGAGACGCAATAGAGGATATTGGAGAGGCAGCTTCTACACAGGATTTTGGAGAGGCAGTAGAGGAGTTTGGAGAGACAGGAGACGTAGGGGGGATTTGAGAGGCGGGGGCTGTACAAGAGATTGGAGAGGCCGGGGCTGTACAGGAGATTGGAGTGGCAGAGGATGTACAGGAGATTGGAGAGGCAGCGGCCGGAGAGGATATTGGAGAGGCAGGGGTTGTAGAGGAGATTGGAGAGGCAGCGCTGTAGAGGAGATTGGAGAGGCAGGAGTTGGAGAGCAGATTGGAGAGACAGGGACTGTAGAAGAGATTGGAGAGGCAGGGGCTGTAGAGGAGATTGGAGAGGCTGGGGCTGTAGAGGAGATTGCAGAGGCAGGGGCAGTACAAGAGATTGGAGAGGCAGAGGCTGTAAAGGAGATTGGAGAGGCAGAGGCTGTACAGGATATTGGAGAGGCAGGGGTATTAGAGGAGATTGGAGAGGCAGGGGCTGTACAGGAGATTGGAGAGGCAGTAGAGGATATTGGAGAGACAGGGGACATAGAGGAGATTGGAGAGGCAGAGGCTGTACAGGAGATTGGAGAGGCAGAGGTTGTAGAGGAGATTGGAGAGGCAGGGGCTGTTGAGGAGATTGGAGAGGCAGGGGCTGTTCAGGAGATTGGAGAGCAGGGGTTGTAGAGGAGATTTGAGAGGCATTAGAGGAGATTGCAGAGGCGGCAGTGTAGAAGAGATTGGAGAGACAGGAGCTGTACAGCAGATTGGAGAGACAGGGCCTGTGCAGGAGATTGGAGAGGCAGAGGCTGTAGATGAGATTGGAGAGGGAGTAGAGGAGATTGGAGAGGTGATAGAGGAGATTGGAGAGGCGTCAGTGTATAGGAGATTAGAGAGGCAGCGGGTGTACGGGAGATTGGAGAGGCACTAGAGGAGATTGCAGAGGCAGGGGCCGCAGAGGAGATTGGAGAGGCAGAAATGTGGAGAAGATTGGAAAGGCACGGGTGGCTGAGGAGATTGGAGAGACAGGGGCTGTAGAGGAGATTGGAGAAGCAGAGGCCATAGAGAAGATTGCAGAGGCAGGGGCTGTACAGGAGATTGGAGAGGCCGGGGCTCTACAGGAGATTGGAGAGGCACGGGCTGTACAGGAGATTGGAGAGGCAGGGGCTGTAGAGGAGATTGGAGAGACAGAGGATGTACAGGAGATTGGAGAGCCAGAGGCTTTACAGGAGATTGGAGAGGCAGGGGCCATAGAGAAGTCTGGAGAGAGAGGGGCTGTAGAGGAGATTGGAGAGTCAGGGGCTGTAGAAGAGATTGGAGAGGCAGGGGCAGTAGAGAAGATTGGAGAGGCAGGGGCTGTAGAGGAGTTTGGAGAGACAGGGTTTGTAGAGGAGATTGGAGAGACAGTTGTTGTAGAGGAGATTTGAGAGGCAATAGAGGAGATTGCAGAGGAGGCAGTGTAGAGGAAATTAGAGAGGCAGGGACCATAGAGAAAATTGGAGAGTCAGGGGCTGTAGGGGAGATTGGAGAGACAGGGGCTCTAGAGGAGATCGGAGAGGCGGGGGCTGTACAGGAGATGGAGAGTCAGGGGCTGTAGACGAGATTAGAGAGGCAGGAGCTCTATAGGAGATTGGAGAGGCAATAGTGGAGATTGGAGAGGCGGCAGTGTAGAGGAGATTGCAGAGGCAGCGGCTGCAGAGGAGATTGGAGAGGCAAGGACTGCAGGGGAGATTGGAGAGGCAGGGGCTGTAGAGGAGATTGGAGAGGCAGGGGCTGTAGAGGAGATTGGAGAGGCAGTAGAGGAGATTGGAGAGAAAGTGGACGTAGAGGGGATTTGAGAGTCAGGGGCTGTACAGGAGATTGGAGAGGCAGGGGCTGTGCAGGAGATTGGAGAGGCAGGGGCTATAGATGAGATTGCAGAGGGAGTAGAGGAGATTGGAGAGGTAATAGAGGAGATTGGAGAGGCGGCAGTGTATAGGAGATTAGAGAGGCAGCGGGTGTACGGGAGATTGGAGAGGCACTAGAGGAGATTGCAGAGGCAGGGGCCGCAGAGGAGATTGGAGAGGCAGAAATGTAGAGAAGATTGGAAAGGCACGGGTGGCTGAGGAGATTGGAGAGACAGGGGCTGTAGAGGAGATTGGAGAAGCAGGGGCCATAGAGAAGATTGCAGAGGCAGGGGCTGTACAGGAGATTGGTGAGGCACGGGCTGTACAGGAGATTGGAGAGGCAGGGGCTGTAGAGGAGATTGGAGAGACAGAGGATGTACAGGAGATTGGAGAGCCAGAGGCTTTACAGGAGATTGGAGAGACAGGGGCCATAGAGAAGTCTGGAGAGAGAGGGGCTGTAGAGGAGATTGGAGAGTCAGGGGCTGTAGAAGAGATTGGAGAGTCAGGGGCAGTAGAGAAGATTGGAGAGGCAGGGGCTGTAGAGGAGATTGGAGAGACAGGGTTTGTAGAGGAGATTGGAGAGACAGTTGTTGTAGAGGAGATTTGAGAGGCAATAGAGGAGATTGCAGAGGAGGCAGTGTAGAGGAAATTAGAGAGGCAGGGACCGTAGAGAAAATTGGAGAGTCAGGGGCTGTAGGGGAGATTGGAGAAACAGGTGCTCTAGAGGAGATTGGAGAGGCAGGGGCTGAAAAAGAGATTGGAGAGGCAGGGGCTGTACAGGAGATTGGAGAGTCAGGGGCTGTAGAGGAGATTGGAGAGGCAGGGGCTGTAGAGGAGATTGGAGAGTCAGGGGCCGTAGAGGAGATTGGAGTGTCAGAGACTGCAGAGGAGATTGGAGAGGCTGGGGCTGTAGAGGAGTTTGGAGAGGCAGGTGCTGTACAGGAGATTGGAGAGGCAGTAGATGAGATTGGAGAGGTAATAGAGGAGATTGGCGAGGCGGCAGTGTATAGGGGATTGGAGAGGCAGCGGCTCTACGGGAGATTGGAGAGGCACTAGAGGAGATTGGAGAATCTGGGGCCGCAGAGGAGATTGGAGAGGCAGAAATGTAGAGAAGATTGGAAAGGCACGGGTGGCAGAGGAGATTGGAGAAGCAGGGGCCATAGAGAAGATTGCAGAGGCAGGGGATGTACAGGAGATTGGAGAGGCAGGGGCTGAAAAAGAGATTGGAGAGGCAGGGGCTCTACAGGAGATTGGAGAGGCACGGGCTGTACAGGAGATTGGAGACGCAGGGGCTGTAGAGGAGATTGGAGAGACAGAGGATGTACAGGAGGTTGGAGAGCCAGAAGCTGTA